>NW_022280036.1:9258511-9349755 GCF_004355925.1 Anarrhichthys ocellatus
TATATATATATATATATATATATACAGGATCATTATTTATAGGATCACATTCAAGGCATATATGTTTTTCCTAACTGGTAAACAACAAGAATTGAAGGAGGGGTGACAAACTTCGTGACGTGATAAATGCCATGAGTGTGTGTGCAACGCACAGCAAAGTACACGGCATGTATTCTGTGAAGACATCACCTGCAGAGATGGTTTAATTTAAAGTGAGAAGTGCTAATGAGATTTTACTCAGTTGGAACCTGAATGAAACCGAGATAAGCTCAGAGGAATAGTCAGTTTGAGTTTTTCCATATGGATAGTTCACTGTTTGCTTTGTAGATTGTGGGGCTGGAGCAGGTGATGTATGGACCAGATCACAGTTAGCCTGGGGGCTGCTAGACAGACAGAAAAATGGATGTGTTTCTCATCTTGCTTTCGCCTCCAAAGCTCTCAGCTGGCCTGATGCCCACATTAACCAAACAGATAGCCAACAACTTTAATTACCTTTGCATCGAGTCGCTCTCCCCACTCCGCCTGTGCAAATGAAAGAAAGGGAGGGATAGAAGGAAGAGAAGCATAATTACTTATTTTACTGGAGTGCGGCAGAATGCCTTTTGCCAAATGACTCTAATTCCAAATGGTTAACAAGATTTTTCTTTTTAATAGAGCCGAATCCATGTGACAGCAAATTGCTTTCCTATTTTGGGGCCTTAATGACTTTTCATACTTTGCACTTCCAATAAGCAGTAAACTCGGAAATTAATATTGCACACTGTGTTATGATGCAAATGGGAGCGAGATAGGAGAGCTGTACCTTCACACAGAAACCTCTGATTAGATCCGTAATTGCTCTGGTGGGATGATTTTCTCGTTTGTTAGAGCTTATTTATTTATTTGTATAATTTCCGTCCACACGCTTTTACTCCAGCGTTATTATAAGTGGCACATCTGCATCGCTGTATGTTGTATTTCACTTTTGAATGTCTTTTAATCAGTTGTAATAGAAGATAAACATATTCCTGAGTTTTAAATATGATAATACAGATTGATTTTTGTAGCTCTGAGCCACTCTTTAGCTTTGTATTCAGTGATTCACTAAGAAAAAGTGATTTAAGTGTTGGCATGTGTATTGGCCAGTATCAGCAAATCATTACGTTTACTATAGGCTAGATAATAGTAGTTTAATACCCATTTTATTATTTATGCTGCACTTATCACAGCCTTCGTCTGAACATTTCATTCTTGTGGAAATGTTACTCTGTAAAATTGTATTCTCGAAATCAAAAGAGCTGATTCAGAAATATGTTGAGTAATGTTTCATTATAATTTCTCACAAAGTATTTCACAAAACGGACGTGTACATCGTATCAATGAATTACAGCAACCTTGTTCTCACCCAGGGGCAGAGAAAACCCTGTCGTTATGAATTGCCCAGAGAACCTTACAGGTATATGGAGAGGGCAGAAAAGAGTCGTCTTAAAAAGAAGTCACCGTACGCCAAAGAGTAAAATGTGGAAGTGCCGGTACTGCTAAGTTTGAGTACTCGCACACTTCAAGCACTGCTTTTAAGTACATCCTCAAGTAGCCTTTGCTTTCCGATCGAGACAAAAACAAAGACTTTCTTGCTCATGTCGAGAGCAGATTTGTTTTAGTCTGCAGTTGATGTGAACCCCCCCCCCCCTTGCTGTCAAATGAGCAGGCACAATCTAAAAGAATATATTTGTGCGAGGTGTTTCTTAATTAACGTTTGATCCAAGTCATTTCATTTCCAATTCCATTTGACACATTCTCAATTATGAATCCCTGTCTGTGCATAGGGTATTGTCTTCTTACTAAGGGGGATCACAGAGTGAGACATAGTTCACACAGCGCATAGGTACAGTGGTGCCCGGTTAACAGCAAAAACATCACATCATATGCATATTTTTAGAGCTGTCACTGACAAAGTACACTCTTAACAGCACCCTGGTGCGAGTGAGACTTAATTATATGTCACCCTACTGTACCTCCATCATACTGAACAGTCCTCCTGTTTCTTTGCTGTGTAGCTGTTACACATTTTGTAATGTGTTTTTGCTTTATCTGAATCTGTATTGTCCTGCTTTGGGTGCAAGTTTTGTAAATATTCCACCTGGGCCGAGCACTGTGCTCCTCTCTCCAGGGCTGCCATTAGGAAGAGAGGGGTTGAGAATGCGCTGGGTTTGGCTGTAGCTGCAGCACCACACACCCAGCCGGACAGAAATAGCTAATACATTCAGCTGGATTGGCCTGTGATTGCAGCCAGCCATTGAGGTTAAATGTCCTTTGGTGTATGGGGCCTGAGCATAGCAGGATATTGGTCACATGATCACACATACGGGCTGATTCTTTGGATGTATCACCATGGCATCTTTTCATTTTTTCTCAGCACAATCTCATTTCACCCGTCATTGTGGTAATTGGCTCTGAATTTTTCTACATATGTGGAGAGAAAAAAGTCATAATCATAATAAGAAAATATTTGTGAACCAAACAGTGACAGGGAATGTAGGGGAATGGGAAATAACTAAGCTTCCATTAGGCTAGAATATTAATGCAGCAATGGGGGCTTTTTAGGGACTAATAAAGCTTGTTCTCCTTGTTTTCACAGGTTCCCACTCATTGTGAGTCTGAGTTTCGATTTGGTTTTAATTGGGTCATCCTCTCCTCTCCTCTCTCCTCCCATGCAGCCTTTCTGTTGAACCCAGCTTAATTAGACCTACAAGATGGTGACACTACCAGAAACATATTATATCTGCTCTGCCTCTATTTCCATTGATGTTCTGTTTTTAGAAGTATTGATAAGACAAGCTATGTAATGACATTTGCTATACTGCTGTAGTCCTTAATGGCCCCCGGCGGTGTATAGCAGCTCAGAAAACAATGGATAAATGGTTTTATGGAAATAAAAGATGGTTCCTGAAGGTGGAGATAGCCAGGCCTAATGACTGTCATGCCAGCTGCTCCTCATTACCAAGGTTACTGGCATGAGGACCAGCTGAGATCTACTAAGAGGTCTATCGCCTTTAAAATGGCCATGAGGCCTTTCCACCATAACCTCTGTGAAACTCATAACAAACTCATATTTTCTGTCGTTATCTTTCTATCATGGCACAGTAAAGAAATGTGTACAGTCACGCTGCATTTACATGACGGCTGCATGTTACAGCAGGCCATAGAATGCATTTTCTTGCTTGGTCATTGTTGCCTAAGCGGTAATTATAAGAAGAGATATGTCAAACCACTCCAATTCATTTCATCACATGTATTTATTTTCTTATGCACCAGCAGCGAGAGGTATGCAACTTTATTTTTCTAATTTATGAGCTCCCTCCAAACATCATTCGATTTTCAAATATCACAGTTATTTTACAGTGTTCTGCAACAAGAACTGATCTTTTCTACACTGTTTTTTCTTTAGAGTAAGGACATAAAAACCAAACTATTCAGTCCTGCTTTAGAGAGCAAAACAGGAAGGCAAGGCACAATGTTGGGTTTATATATGTGCTGTGGGGGGGGAATGTCAGTGGAGTTAATTGATTTGCCCATATTTATCAAAAAGAGAGTAAGCACCTAATCCCAGTTTGCATTATTAAAGATAATACCATAGTGGTTTCTGCAAGACCACCACACTGAATCAAAGTCTGACATGGACTCATGATGTATGGATATATTATTCAGAGCATTGCATGGGCCCCAGAACAGTGCGGCTTCTTTATCTGCCCTCCCAGGTTACTGCCTCCCCATACATGCACACACATGCACACAACCACCACTCGTCAACCCCTGGAGGGCACCTGTGTTTTCAAAGTAAAGACCACTTAGAGAATAGCCCCAGGCGTCTGAATACTGAAGTGCCCTGTGTTACACATTAGAAGCCTCTGTACAAGCCAGGAACATAAACACTCTCAATAGCCCTCGTCTCCTCCCAAGAACACCCCAAATACCTCGAAACGGGGAAGAAAACCGCTTACGTAGGCCAGAATATGGAACATATAGTCCGTGGGGACTTGACCACATTAAGGGCCACTCACTGAGATGTGCAGCTCATCGGCACATAGACCTAGAGTATAGGGGGAAAAGCTGACATTCAGATTAGACTTAACAATGAAAGTAAATAACTTTCAAGGACACTTTCTATACCTGACGCTTGTTCTACAATTTAGTAAAAGTCTTTGTTTTTAAATCTCTATGTAAGTTTCGGATAGGGTGACACAGATGTTCACAACATAGAAAACAGCTGCTTAAACTGAGGCGAACCAATAGATAAAATGTGTAGGAAGCAAGCAGCCACTCCTCCTCAAGAGGCAGACATAGGGTTAATGATCAGACATTTCATTCAATCCCCCAGTCGAGCAAATGAGGTTTGATCAGATGCCAGGAACAGGAGAACAAGCTGCCTTCAGAGTCGGCTCCACAATCCGTCACAATGAACGCTTTGATATTAAAAGAGAAACAATCCTATTAACAAGCAGAGGAAAAAGACGAGAGTTTTCGGAGAAGCAAGGAAGCTGTAATCAACATTTTTAATGACCATTCCTGCATGATGACTTTGTCTATGTATTGTGTCTGTTTAGAAAGTGAAACGAGTCAGCGCTGTCACACTTAATTCAGGCTACCCTTTTGTGCTAGAGCAGTGGGTAAGTAGCTGGGGGAGTCATTTGAATGTCTTAATAGACGTTGTAACTGCTGCATCTCTAAATGTGTTGAAATGGAGGCGTGAGGAATGGCATCATTAAGGTAATGTGTTCAGGAAGCCAATGAGTTGTGCCCTAATCTCTGCTGCTCAGCCTGAGATTCGGTAAGTGCACAATCTCAGGTCACCTTAATCAGAGAGAGGCGGCACTTACAAACACACACAGACACACACACAAAGCCTCACTTACATCGTGAAATTGCTCTCAAATGAGTCGTACAGCATGTCTAGCTGCTCTGTTTATGTGTTCTCGTGAAGATTCTGTGTCTGTTATGTGACTGCAATTGTACAGTTGGTTTAAGATCTGTTTGTGTTGGTTACACTGTTATTTTTAGGGAGGCCAAATGTAATGCCAGGTATTTCTTTTCACTGTGACTTCCGAGCAGGAGCCAGTATTTTAGAGGAAAGAGATTTCAGCCAGATGTTTACTTTTTCTGAGCCCCAGACGGTGTTTCCGAGCACAGTAAAGCCTAAGATTTCTCTCTCCCCCTTCTCTTTTTTTTCCTTGTCGACCCTGCAGCGAGAATAAACAGCCATCCTTTTCGGCACGCATTCATAGTGTCTTCTCACTCAGTTTGGAGGCAATTGATAACGACCAGAGGATCTTGTGTCGTTTGGTGCTCTCATGTGTGTTTTGTTTGGGAGTAGGAGTTTTTAGTGATGAATTTCACCCATCACATTCACCGCAGTGGTTGACCAATGAGTTTTGTGAAAGCGTAGCCTGTGGTGTTTTTCTTTAATAAGTCCAGAGGTGAGGCAAAGCAAGCAGACCATCAGTCATCCTGTCAGGATCTTACCCTGTGATTAGCCCAGTATATTGGTGGAGATATTTAACCTGCCACACTTGCTTACGTCACAAACCAGTCTTCATATAACGTTTGTTTTAGTAAGCTGGAAAGTTGTTTTTCTGTCAATTTCTCTAATCAGATACTTTCTGTGTAACTAGATAATAATTATTAATGTCTTTAAGGTGATAATTCCAGTCGTCTATTTATATATAAGCATATTAAGAAACAATTATGGAATACAATTATAGTATATATAATTGTTGTGAGGCTGATCTTTACTATGATTATTGTCAGAACAATTAATAAGCGAAATGCTCGAGCATCCCACCAATCTGAATACTATGTAATGCAATTAGGAGTTATGAAAACTAGTTGGCAAACTAACAAAGAGGTCAGCCAGTATATCTAAATATGCTGGCTAAACTATTGCATTCATGCTGCTACCACTTGCAGTGGCAGAAGCCGTGTGTTTCAAACTTGACCAAACCTACTATAAATAGATAAACTAAAAATCAAAAGGATAATTGTGTATGAAAAAATACTTAAACTATATCCCATTTTCTATAATTACCAAAGTTAAATAACAACAACCAGACTGTCCGCTCTGTTCCCTTGCCTTCCTCGCCCCCTGACACTTGTGTGGGTCAGCGCAGCCCATGCACGGCCAACCTGAACAGTGGCACTCTCGCCTTTGGGCCTCGGTTACACACCTCAGAATGGCTCTTTATTTACAACACAGAACTCGGAAACAGCTGGTCAATCCATTTAGCCTAAGGCCACTGATTTGTTCGTATTTACTACAACAGCCAAAGAAAAGCCAGGGTATTTTTTCCTCTCTCCTTCCTATTGATCCGGCGCTTAGAAAATCTGCCCTGCTGTCTAAACACTATTGATCCCTCCCTCTCAACGACAGGCTCTTGCACCAGTGTATAAAGGGACTGGATGAATTGAAATTTCATTTCCGACAACTTGTTCCTGTTATTTTTACCCTTTTTTCAATAGTAGGGAACATGGGAGCTGGCGGGCCGCCACTCAGAGAGTCGATCAGTGTTTGGCTCAGAGGGGAGAGGAGGGATAGAGGTGAGACTGGTTAAGAGCTTAACAGCACTCTGCCATAGACAGGTCTTGCTCTGTCACTTAGACCCTAATGATCGTTAATGTTTTTAGAGAATGTTTGTAGACTAGAACTTTTATAGTTTTGGACGGATCTCAGCCGTTATAAATCAGCCAGCCTGGAGTCAGGTACAGTCGCAGGTCATCAGTTTAATGACTGTGTTGAATGTAACGGGTGGATTTGCATCTCTTATCACTTATTTATATGTGAACTTAACCTTACTGCTGACCCACTTGCTTTAGCCCATTACAGAACATTCTACAGAATTTCATTTTGTTTCTCTGGGGTGAACTTTGTTATTGTTGGAAATCAGCCGCGAGCTGGAACTGAAAAACTTTATTTGCTCTTACCTCAATTATTGGCATTTACTGTACATCATTATTGGATCATTATCAAACTCACAGGACAAATTGAAAGCAAACATGGAAAGTCTAAAAAGGATCATTTGAATTTTGAACTTTCTTGCCTTGAATGGTTGCTGCTCAGCAACTAACTGTTCAGTCTCAGATGTCTGCGTCTCTCCCCAAGCCCCTGAATATGCAAGCCGGGAAGCTTTGAAAACAATCCCTGCATGCAGCTGCATTACAACATTGTAATAGATAACCTATCGCAAGCAAGTGTCAGGTGTTAGCAAATAGATTTTTGTCACCATAGTTGCATGAACTGGAATCGATGGGTGCCTGGAGCATAAACAAGGAAGTCAATCTAAAAATGATTGCATGCTTTCGAAAAAGGTCACTAGTAGTTAAACGTTAAAGTTAGCCTGATGAAACATGGAAAGTCATTGATATGGTTCTTTAAATAACCAATATCAAGTAATTTTTGTGTCAATGTTGTTGAGGTATCTCTCATGCCGTAATTTAAATCTGCAGAGTTCCTAACTCTGTCCCCAGATAGCTTAATATTTAATCTTTTTGTTGAGGTGATCACCCTTTGTCATTCTCCTAATCATCTGAAAGGGAGACTAAGCTCGTGGGAGCAATAGATGTTGACCTTTTCTTACTTTTAAGTATGTTTTCTTAATTGAAAACGTGACTCACAAGGTCAAATAAAAGCATAAAGGAGTATTCATAATGGAATAAAGAAAGAACATGAAAGATCCACTGTGATGTTGAGAGAATCCAATTGAAGTTTCACTCGGTGAATAGCACAAATTGGTCTGAAATGTTTTTTTGTAAATGCCTCCAAAAGATATTTTAGAAATCTATTATTTCTGTTAGTCACAAACTCAATTTGAAATATAATGTCACTGTTATTGCATTATATATTGTACTTTCCTACATACAGGGTAGTCCTATGTTTCCCAGGCAGAAGGAGATGGTGTAGGAAGTATTGAACACTTGTCATTGTCTCTTAGAGGAATCAGCCGACTCTTATCACGTCATAAACATACGGATCAACACAGTCTGGATGCTTCTCTTACCTAAAATACCACGTGTCCACTCTCACAGTGGACTCGAGAGTGTGATATGGACACCTGCAAAGCAGGAGGAGGAGTTCCTCAGTGCGCCAAATAGGGTAAAGCAACCAGTAATGAATTCTGGTCCATCTGGCTCACCACTGTGTCCAACTCGTTCCATTACAGCAAGATAGAGTGATACATAAAAAGGGAGGTTCTGTTTTAATTAACATCAATATTCATGCAATGGCCATAAAGCCAGCCCACATTCCATTTCAAGCTCTTAATGTTAATGCATATTTTAATACATTATCATTGCCACCATCATAATTCTTATTATGATAACTGTAATTATTAGATTTATGCCAGAATTATGGTTTTGTTCCCTGAGGGCACATCTTTTCCCTGGTGTGTAATGCCCCCAGTCTTTCTCCTTCAAAACACTGAGCAGACACTGATGAAGATAAACACACAAACACCCTAGTGTGTCTGCTGCTGTGCCTGTAAAACACTCGATCTGAATTGCATATCCGCCTTGCTGCCGAGCTTGTCATAAGCTGTATTAAGAAAAATGGTCACACACTTTGACATAAATTGGAAAATGACATTTGGAAAATGGGCGCTGCTGTGGAAATTAGAGATATTAAAATTATAAATCAGTGTCTGGAAGTGCAGGGGGTGTGGTGGTTTGCCGTTGCTCCTTTTCTGTCTGCCTCCCTCTCTGTGTTCAGCTCTCGCTTTATTTCTATCTTTTTCATTCTCTCACGCACTTTGTCTTTTGCGCTTTCTCTGGAGGCAGTTTATCCAGTCCAGTATAAGTGGTTTTAAATGCAGCCACACACAAGTCTGCTCCACAGGGACAATCCCACCCTCTCATCTGGCACTAAAAGTGAAGGAAATTGTGTACTTGTGTGCAGTTTGCCTGAATTTGTGTGTCTGCTGCAGGTGTATCTCGTCAGCTTATTGCTAGTCTCTCTTGCTGTAACCTGCTAATGGATCATCTGTGAAGTGTGATATGTATTATGCAAAAGTAAGGTGTGCTGACACCTTTAAAAACAGACAGCTTCAATCCTCTGTACGCCTCACCTCTGCTCCCTCGTTCCTGTCTATGTGCTGAGCAGGAAGAGGAACAGATTTCTGAGCTACAGGTGCAGATAGACAGGCCAAAGACACTGCTGCAGGATAAGAGGCAAGAGCTGCAAAGAGAGCTCGGTGGCCTTCCTATTGACCAAAGGCGCACACACACACACACGCACATGTATGTGAATACTCATATATCCACACAACCCTTTTCCACTGGAAAGAGTGAAGGGTTTGCCACTACATACAATTGCTGATGTGTACCTTTGGCTTTAGTTCATCCTTTCTTTTGATTGAGCTCAAAGAAGAAAGCAGAAAAAGGCTTGCATGTCTTTGGGCCTTCATGCCTTGACCTGTTGACCTCCTGCTTTTGAGAGAAAATAAAAGTCCCTGCTTCAAGAGCAGTTGTAGCTATGTCACATATGCTACCTATAAGACGTGGATCATCAGCTCTTTTGATTGGTGACGCAGGAAGAAAACATTCGATATTTGAGTCCTTGAAGGATGAATGTTACATTTGTGTATACCTTCTTATTGTTTAGACAGAGGTCAATATATACTGTATATAGAGGACCAATAATGTCTTCTTTCTGGGATGTGAAAGACGGGAGGTCACCCATTTACGAACAATCACTTCTTCAGACCTGCTTTACCCCGCCTCCAACACATCTCTACATGCATTTCACTCTTTCCAGCTTTAAATTGGATTGAACTTTCTATGGCTATTCAGTATTATATGGTGTTGACTGTTGATTACTACTGATGCCTGCAGTCTTCTGGGCTTACTTTTTGTAACACAGTGGCCCTTAAACGTTAGGAAAGGCCAGGGACTAGATGCATGAAACTGTAGATCCAGGACCAAAACGCACAAAGACAGAAATATGCAAAGGCATTCTTTTTCTCAGATTTATAAAGCTGCATGTACGCCTGCGTCTGTTTTATGAATCTCAATCATTGTGGAATAGGCCGCAGAGGCATAAGCCTCGTTTTCACACCCACAGTCGGCAATAAATGGATGTAGAAGCTTCCTTTAACACCCTTTTCCAAAATCAATACTTTTCTTTAATTATTATTTGTGCAAAGGGCAGTATACAAAACAGCAAGACAGTACACAATATGTAAACATTACATTGGGTTAGACAGACACAGGAATATCACTTGTGCCTGCTCCACCACTCATTAGACCTGTCAATGAGAAATACGGCAAAGTCAGTCCAATTTTCCCAATTTTCCCGCATCAGCGAGGTTCTCAGCGGTGCCAGAGCAGCTGCAATTACACACCGCTGTGGTTATTTGTAGCGTCCTTACCACTAATGAATCACATGTTTCTGCAAACCATCATCGCAGTAAATTCTCAATCATCATTATCATTAAGACGGATAATCAATGATTCATTCACAGCGCTCGTGTAGAAACTGACTTTAATAAGTGCGTCACAATTCAAGATACAATTAAACGATCATTAACAGGGAGACGATGGCTCAAATGTAAATAAAAATAAGTTTATAAGTTTATGAATGCACCTTTGATTGACATTTTAAAGATTTGCAGCTATTTTAGCTAAAACCATGTGTGTGCCGAGGTTTGCATGAGGTGGGCACATTTTCATCACAAATTCTTTTATAAATGCCAGTTTATATGTGAGAACAGGCATACGCATGTTTTTTTGTGGACTGACACATTTGGCCTTCGGTGTAGCTAATTTTCATTAAACTCATGGATGCTATAGATTTGAAAAATCTATTTTTCATCCTGCACACCTTGCTTAACTGTCATTCCACCACTACCTGGCCCATGGCCACCCTTCACTTCAATATTTCAGCACTTTCATTTACTTCTACTTTAAATTCCAACTGCACTCTCTGTCCTAATGAGGTATTCTCGAGGTCAAGTAACGAGGAGAGGCACTTTGTTTTGTTAAAGTTTTAGAGGCCTCTCTCTGTAGTCAAGAGCAGAGAGTACGTAGGAGGGGTCAGTGTCCTTGGCCGTTCCAGTCATGAAAAGCAGAACAAACCTTTTCAAGTCAATCTGGAATGAAATGGCAACAAATGAATAGCTGAGACAAAAAGAGTATATGGCATCATGAACCACATTGTTCCACTGACAGACTTCAATTTAATGATAAAAAATTATATATCAATGGATAATCTGCACGGGTGTCTCTGTGTGTTGGCCCGACTTTGCAATTCATTCTAGGATATGGAGAGATTTAAGGAGTGCCAGCTGAAAGACGAGGTCTGGCCCTCAGGATGTGTCGTATACACTGCAACGCATTCAGAAACACACACTGACTTCAGTCACCTTGATACTTCATATGCAGTTTAAAAAAAATCAGTTTAATCACTTTTCTGGGATAGGATGGTAAATAAAACCAGATTGACCTTTTCTATAACACCACTTCTCTTTTCTTAATTTTTAATTCACCTCTGTAGCTTATTGTCAACATCCATGCAGAGTTTTAAGGCATTTCTAACTTTTGATGTTGACCTGCTTTGCTGCTGTTTGTAATTTTTCATTTGTAAGCACGGAGGTATGTGACAGGGCATGAGCCTGTCCTTATTTATGAAAAGTTAACTGATTACCTTGTCATGACCTAGAATTAGTAAGGGAGACACTAAGAAACAGGACTTGTTGTAACCGTACAGGCCTTTGATAGCTAAGCTTAGGCCAGGAGTTGTTAGTGCGGGCTTCAGGCCTGTGCTAGATGGCCATATGTGAGGTGTGTTGAGCGCTGAGATGATGTGTTTTTACAGCGCAGTCTTGCTGTGCTTTGGGATGGCAATAAACCACGGCCTTCAAAGCACAGCCAAGCGCCACTTACTGCTGAGTGCTTCTCTGGTGGTTGGACGAGATTACTCTCAAAACAAAGTGCAGACAGGTTGATTAATAGAAGGGTCTGCAGAGGTGCGTGCCGCAGTATATTTTCACATCCAGCGAACACTTGTTCATTTCATTCGCATGGACTTTTATGGGATGATCCTGTCACTGTGTGAGTTTGTTACTTCATAAAAAAGGCCCCTCTCTGTGAGTGTCTTTCAGTGAAAACTTATCAGGGCTGTTACAGACATGTTGTTTTAATGTCGAGAGGGCACACTGTGACTCGAAAGGGCAAGGCACTTCACAGACCATATTGGTCCATATCAGACTTTGGGGTGTAGAAACCTGGTTGTGCCTCTAAGAATCTGGACCATATACTCCAAACACCTTTGTACAAACTGACCCAGTCCTCCGTGTGCTGTCAGGTTACTGAGCCCAGCTTCAGAGCTCGGCCGAGAATAATAAACATGACCTGAAGATGGATCTGGGATATCTGTGTGATAGAGAGCTGCAGGGTTAAAGTTGAAGTAGAGAAGCGGTCTGGCCTTCCAGAACTTGGGTCTGCAGGAGGAGAGAAGCCTCCGCCCGGTGGCCCAGAAATGCAGGACAAAGTAAGAGACAGAGACGCAGATTGGGAGAGGGAAAGACGAAACAGGGCAGGACCTTCAATCTGGAAGAGATGGCCTCGTCTACTGCAGTAATGATGAGTAGGCTCGGGGTGATTGCAGTCGTGGAGGGGAGGGAGGGGAGCCGGTGGCAGCTTACCGTTCGGTCACCCCCTCGTCACGTCAGATCACAGGGTTCTAATTAACTTCAGCACCGCATCAGACTGCAATCAGCAGAACCACAGAGGAAATTAGATTTTTCTTTTTTTTCCATGGCGTTCAAAAGCGAGGCGTTAAAATGCATATTAGCCTTGTGTTTTTAATTAACATTTTGTGCTTAGGAAGCATGTTAACAGTATGCCTTAATGAGCTTTGTGGAAAACAAGCCGCACAGAGGACAAAGGGCAACTTCCCCCTGTGTGTGCAGTTATTTATTCTAATACAATGAGATTAGTAATCATTGTTTAACCCCTCATTCAATAATGCCTCCACATAATCCCCACCTCTACCACTGTCTCTATAGACTTGGACATTAGTTGTGATAGAATGAGGCCTTTATTTATCAGGATGTTGTGTCGTAGAATGGAGATCTGTCTAGATTTGGACTTAGTTTATTGTGCACATTTGGTGTTCGCCTATACATTATCCTCACTGCATATGAGTATCATTTTTATACATATATGAAGCGTAACTACCTTTGCAGCTTTATAATTTCTATATTAAACCGGATAATTATTCCAAAAAAAAGAAATAGTTGAATATTTGTAACTCGGACAAAGTCAACACAGATTTGTTGGAGCTGTGTACATGCTCCTAGTATAACATGAGTCTGAGAGCTCCCAAAAAAGAGAACCTTGCTGCTACGGTGGGAGGTCTTGATTGATACCTTATCCTATTACCCCACCTGTTCTTATTACCATACCTGTTTCTGGCATCTATACATTTTTTGTGTATCTTATGTCTCAGTGATATGTGTCTGCTCGGTGTTACACAAATGGATTTGTTGCAAATACAAAAAAATAGAAAATAAAACCTTTTCCAACCGAGTATAGAACCATTTATGCCAGAAATCAACATCGTCTGCCTTAAGTGTGTCTAACTGAACCGTCATCTGTTTGTTGATATAAATCAAAACTTTTTTTCAAGGAAACTTTATTGACAATAAATTACTGTTTTCTTGTAGTGTTCAATATGAGAATTCAACGTGTCACCATGCCTCCTGCAGGACTTAGAAAACATTTTTTTCCCCTTTAATAAACAACTTGCTGAATTTTTGGAGATCCTGTCAATGGCTGCCAGCTCCTTGCTGGTTTATTTATTCCCTCTTGCATCTGACTGGTCAGTTATTTGTTTTCCACAGTGTCCTTGTGTGTTATAAATGGGACAGGCCCGTCTCTTCAATGCTAAGAGGATGTTTTGAGTTCCTTAAGAGATTTTTATTTATTTAATTTTTGGTTAGAGCAGAGCAGTGAATAATGCATCTCAACCGGCAGCATGTACTGTTTTTATCATTAGCATGCAGCCTGAGTTATCTGTAGAATACTTATGAGTACCGGCGAAATGTTTGTGATGTTATTTATTTATGTTGCACCTTTCAATTATTCATTTGTTTATTTATTCATAAAGGAACTAACTGAAATTGGAAAATTCATTTTTGCTGAAGGGCACTTGGCCCCACTCTATCCTCTCCCTACACAAAGGGAACGGAGGGGGTGGCACATCAGGCTTGTTAGTAATTGCTTTATGTGGTGTTTCCTTAGATTCACCAGAGGACGTCATTTTAATCCAAACAGATGGGTCAGCGACAGAAAAAGACAGACAAGTGAGTGAAAGCTAGGAGGTGGAAAGAGCATGTGAGAGAAAGTACGGATGAGACTAATTCTGTGTTTTTTTCTTTCAAAACTTACACAAGTGTTCACAAGGCTGAGCTCAGGCAACATGCAGTGATAGATGAGAAAATCTGATTTTACAAACCCCCCGACAGGACTCCACAGGTTGGACTGGAGGCAGACGTTCAGATACAGAAGCAACATAATAAGCGTTGGTTGCCTTCGGTTGTATCAACGCCTTCACACTCTCCTGGCCTCTCCATGTTATTGTGTGCTCACTGTGTTTTCTTTAATTATATAGAGATTTTGTTCAATTTCACACTTGCACAAACATGCAGCAATTATTCCTGATAAGTGATAACGATTCACTGAACTTTGAATGTGTGTGTAGTGTGTGTGGGCAAGCATGCATGTGTGTTTTGTGTCTCTGTGGTAACAACTTTAGCCTTGTGTCACAAACTGGTCATGGATGTAGAATTCCAATTAGTGTTGAACGTAAAAAGAAAAAATGATTTGTATGTCTGTGTGCATCCATAATATTCACTGATCATTTATCACTTCTTCCATTTTGATATTGAACCTTGTGTTTGCATGTCTCTCCGTTTGCACGTGTACCTGGCAGTGTTGAAGCTGGAGGGGAAGAATCAGAGACTAGAGAGGCAGATAACAGCTCCAACAGAAAGGGTACAGTGAGTAAACCTTCAGCACACATGCACCTGCTCGTAGGTCACCACACCTTATGTCTTTCTCAGTTCCTGGGTAATTAGTATAGAATATTTGTTAATATCAAAACTGCTTTTATCAAGAAAAGTGTGCCATTGGCAAAATAACCTACCAAACGAGAATAGGTAACCAAGATCTTGGTTCTCCAAGTCTTATTCCTCATTTATTGTTGATTCTTTTATCTGATCTCTTGTTCAATCATACCAATATCCCGCCATTTTTTTTACTTTTTACTTTTTCTGTTTTAGTCCTCTAGCAGAAATAGCCACAAATAATGTATCACCACCAAACTGAAAGGTTTTTAATAATGGAGAAATTCATTGTAAGTGTTCTAGCTCATGAATATGTGTAGAGTTACATTTCAATATGCATGTGGGTGATTAGAAAGCTACTGTAACTCTCAGGCTTCAGCAAAAGACCTTTTCCAAAATGGATTCTTAGCATTCTTGGACTTTTTGTTAAAAGTACCCTATTGAGTTTTCTTGTAAACGTTATGTTTACATTCAAACACATTATGTGTATCCTTGAGGCCTGACAGAAATGTTAAATGCATTTCCTTGAACCCGTCCGCAAACAAGTGTTGTGGTTGTGTAAGTAACCAGCAGACATACGGTAGAGCACCATTAGCAGTCACGTGGAGTTGTCTTTCTTGCCACCTGATGAAAATAATACCAACATTCACTCTCTTTTTAGCTAAGGTTTGGTCTCCGCTATCTCCTATCTGGCTCTTTACCTGCTAAATATTGATATATTGAAAGCATAATAAAACGTAATCAAGTGACATATATAACACACTACATAATATATTCTAAGTCACACTTTGAATGAAAAGTATGAATAGTATGTTAGTATGCGATTTCGAACACAGCCTTAGGTCGTGGTTGAGGTTACCTTGACTGACTAAAGACTCACGTGCCGAGCGAGTTTTTACTAAGCCGCTAATAAGTGACAAAATAAGTCAAGGTTGACTTTTGATGTCACACAGCACACAAACGGCAGTCTCCTTGGTGAAAGTCCTGTCTTTATTTGACCGATTAATATGTTCAGGGTTATATTTCCTCACCACACACTTTGTAGCTTTGACTGCCACAGGGTTGTCTCCCACGTCACTTTCTCGTTTTAAATCAATTTTGTGTCCGAGGGAACGTTAGCTAGCTAAAAGTGGCAACACACGTTGATGTGACTTCTTTTTTTTTTTTATCGTTATTCTTGAGCAAATTTAGATATAAAAATAACTAGCTTTGTATATTACCAAAATAAATAATTGTATTATTAATAAAACCGTTTGGCAGTACCTGCACAGCCCACTATATGGCGCTCTTAGGCCCACTGCTTGAGAATAGCTGCTTTCTGGGTTTTCACATACATGTAGTCATATGATCTATTGTTACAGATTTAAAAAAACTCATTCCCAGAGACCAAAAGGTGAGCAAGTCTACCGTCTGGCCAGGACAACATTTACCGTGTGCCCTCAGTCTAATGAATTCTATTCAAGATGCGACAGAAGTGAGGCTCATGAGGGTGGTCAGGCGTGTCACGCTCTCTTCTTCAAGGTGTCAACAAACAGCGCACAGCCAAGGAATGACAATTTGTATCATTTAATTATAGCACGCGTCTCTTGGCGCGGTTCATTTATTGTAATCTTGTTTATGCACCTTCACAATATAGTTTTTTTTAATTAGCTCAGATTGATTAAATTGCATTGATTCTGTATCCTTATTAAAACAAACCCCCCAGCGCTCTCCTTCCTTATTTTTCATAATTAATGGTACTGTGTGCCGCTTTGGAGGAGGCACCAGTGACAGTGTTACATATTTTGTAATCAATGGTTAGAATAATTTATTGCGGTGGTTGTCAAAGAGTAGCACATTGACAGGCATTTTATGAGTTTGTGGCGGTGTTGTGCCATGTGTGGCGAAAGATTCAGATATGTGAAAGTGCTGCTGACTTAAAACACCAGAAAATGAGAAATGAAGCTGAGCTCACATGTTTTGTTTTGTCCCAGTGTTCAGATCAAACTCACAGACGCCACCTCACCCGTCCACCCAGCACTGACCTTGGCTGTTCGGTCCGCAGCATCTGGGCACATATGCAGGCGTGCACGCATGCGTGCATACGTGTGCCTGCTAGTACAGAATCTCATTCCAAACCTATTGCTCGTTTTAATTTTGATTGATGACTCCGTTTATCTTTGGAATAACAATCCTCTGATACCACCCACCACCTCGTCGACACCCTCCGTTTCTCCACATCGTAGCCCCTGATTCCTCTCCCCATCACTCCCCCAGTACCAAAATGATATTAGAAACAAAATGAGATTTGAAATTTTGTGTTTGACAAGCAGCTTGATGAAAGGGATTCATAGCTGGGCTTGATCCATGAACATTTTATGCTAATCATACTGCTGGCCAAGCAATCTAGTTGGAAATTAATCAGGGGGCTGGATGGATAGAAGGAGAGAGGAGAGGAAGGTAGGTTGCTCCATAAACACCCTTCCCCCTCCTCACCCTCATTCCCTCTCTCCAGCTCTGAATCTCATCAGAAATAGCCATGGGGTGTTGTCTGTGTGATGGGGTAGGGAGAGAAATAGGGAGTTAGAAAATTACACTGCAGCTTAGCACTGATTGATGCAGTAATGTATGCAGCCATGCAGCGAGCTGCCGTATTATGGATTAGACCTCTCCCCTTCTCAAGCAGTCCCCTTCCGCATTGGAGAGGACACACACCACACACACATTTAGAATCAGATACACACACACCTCTTTAGCCATGTCTGTTCTCCTGTTATTATCATATTTATCCTGTGCAGCCTTTGGTAGTGCCTTTTCTGTATGTGTCATTTTCTTTATTTTGTGTGTGGTTAGGTGTGTATCTAAGTAGTGATTCACCAGACAGCCCCAGAGCGTGTGTTCTTTCCTCTGTCTCGTTACACCGTCTTCACACACACATATGCACTCTTCGTCTCTCTGTAGTTATTCTCTTTCCCTCTAAACCCTGGGAGTCATCATTATACTGACTCGCTAATGAAGCCATTATCAGATTTCACTCGTTTAAAACAACACAATTAGTACTGAGGCCTTAATGATGTTTGCAAGTTAAATGCAAAAGAATCGCTTTTTCTTCCCCATTTCTCCGTCTCATTTCCTCTCTCCTGGCTTGCTGCTCAGTTGGAATAAAGAGAGTAAATGAATCACTAAAGTGTTTCGTGGATGTGGGTGTGTTTGTGGGTGCATATTTCTCAGCCATGTTACAAGTCTGTGTGATTTATTATTTTTACCCCGAGAGACATCTGTTACACCATTCCTTATTTTTGTAATGCATCATCAGCCAGAGGAAAAACAATATTATCCAGTCTGGGATATTGTACTCTGGAGTCTAATAATCTAATATACACTAGAGCGGGTGTCATTAAAGTGCCAGTGGAGCTGTAGGGAGATGGTAGGTACACATCTGTCTGAATCCCCACCGGTGATCGCGCTCCATCCCACCACCTACCCCAACGTAAATACACACATACCAGAGAAAAACACAAATTTGCACACTCAGTCACAGAGCTAGTTCTGTTGCTGTTGGAGTGGTCTAGCCAGCCTGAGGCAGAGAGGAGAAAGGGACCAGGTGCTGAGCTCCAGGCATCAGAGGACAGTCCATGATAGGACACAGAGACAGGCTGAGGGCTAAGTGGACGATACATAAACCCATACAGACAACTGTGTGTGACTTTAACAAAAGTGTGTATCATGATATACCTTATTCAATCCATCTACTAATTAGAGAAGACCTCTGTGTGCTCCTCATATATGCAGGTTCTGGAGGCAGACAGGGACACATCAACATCCCACCAGGCTGGCCCAGCAGGACAGCGCTCCACCGACTCCACACAAAGACATGAATGATCGCAGGTCACAGGTCACTCCCACAGCAAGTTTCCTGAAAGTGCATGCACGCAAGTATGCTTTTTGTCCTCAAAGTATTAGAGTGTGTGAGGATCCACTGATGCGCCTGAATGCCCAGGTGGTGTTTCTGCAAGGCGAAAGGCAATTTACAATGCCAGCGATGAAGCTTTTTTTGCACACCTCACTAAAAGCATATTCTCCATTTGTTATCAAAATGACATACATCTCCTACTATCTATATGCTGTAAAATTGTATCTATGATGATCAATAATTTAACTTTTAGCTTTCCACTGTCAGTATGAGCATATTGAGAGAGAAAGATACATTAAATGAAACAGTAAAATGATCTAGTGCCATGTTCTTCCTGTATGCATGAAGCCTACTTAACAGAATGTGTTCTTTATGAGTTGTGCTGTTAAATGGACAGGTGGTTGGCTTGGGTGTGGTTTGAATGTTGTTAAAAAAATAAGCGTTGGGTGTTCTAAGAGCCAGTGTAGTGAAATGCAGACAGAGCTGAATAGCAGCTTTGTGTAATAGGTATAATGTTATTGTTGGAGTTTTTTGCGATGTTCCCTGTGTTGGTCCACACACTATTATTCTTGTCTGTCATTTTCAAAAAAACACTCTTTTACAGACGTTTATCGGAAAGACAACCTCAATAAATGCTTCTTCTGATTCTCATTAATCGAAGTCATAGCTGCCATACAGTGGGTAACATAGTGAGAAAGTGCTTGACAGTGAAAAGAGCAGAGGCCATCATGTCTGGCAATAGAGAATCCTTCAGAGTGAGAGAAATTCAGGGCGGAGATTTGGTGTTATAGAAAGGCCTTGGACTGCACGGTTTACTCAGAGAAAAGATGAATTGATATTTTGATCAGTGGCAAGCTGTATTGATGTATGCTCTTGGGTGTAAAGGTGTATGCGAGAGAGCGTGTGCATGTGTGTGTGTGCATGTGCGTGCATGCTTGAATGTGCACCTGCAGGATTTGCTGCGCATGCATATGCATGCATCTGAATGTCTCCACTGCGAGAGAGTGTGTGCATATACAAGAGCCTGTGGAGAGACAAAGAGGACAGATCATCTCAAAGCACTGATGGACTAAAGTGGAAAGTCCTGCTGAGCAAGAGATGTGTGCGTGTGATAAATAATGGGTGTTGGTGCCCAGTGGAGACCAGCAGCGGAGGTGGCTCAAGGTCTGATGGGGAGCTCCCCTCGTCTGTGATTGAAGTGTGGAGGTGCTGCTCCCTACACACTTACTTTCACAGTCATTTTCTACTCGGTCATAAGCACAGTAAACAGACACAACAAATCCCCAAGAGCTCAAGCCTGCTCATCCCACCCCAGCCTCCATTCCTGTAAGAATCCAAAGCATGTGAATGTCTGGATGTCACCCTCTTATGCCAGACCTCGATTAGCAATACAAAACCTCTTAATCACACGCACACATCTGCATGTCTCACACACACAGTCCTCCAGAGGGTTACACCACAGCACAGACAGTTAAGCAGTTGTGTCTTATATGAGTTACACACAATGGCCTATAAGTCCTTGATACATATTTATGTTCTTTGCTGCATTGTGTTCAACTATGTTATGAGCATCAAGAGTGCAGAAGGTCCAGTGTTTGGAGAGAGAGAGAGAGAGAGAGAGAGAGAGAGAGAGAGAGAGAGAGAATATAATCCTTTTGGTCAATAAGACAGTCCTGTACCCTTGCTACAGAATTTAATATAAAGTATCAGTACTTTTTTTTAAAGTTATGAAAATGATTGACGTTTTTCCATTTCTGGGTCAAGAGCCAAAAGTGTTTTTCTTTATAACTTAAAACCAGCCTCTACTTTAAATTCCGTTGGTACTACTAGCAAGAAGAAGGATAAGTTGTCAGAAGATTAGAGCATATTCTGAGAACAGGACCAAATGTGTTGATTAAGTTGCATCAAACTAATTGTGTCCGAGCGAAGGTTGAACATCACCAATTCAGAGCATGTGCTCCTAATGGTAATCAATGATATTAACTGAAAATATACCTGTTTCTACCAGAAAGAGGAGCAGAGGGAGGGTAAAGTGAAGATGCCGGGCAATTTGTGTAGATCCTGCTTCATCCACCAACTACTGAGTATGTGTCCAAGCAGTCAGGAGTTCCAACTGCTACAGTTTACAACCTGTTATTGAGTTCAGTCATTGTACTAGCCAATATAAAGAACAAAGAATGCATATACTTCATAACAAAACTATAAAAAATGATAATTATTTTTGATTACTTGAAAGCTGCATTATTATCCATGTTGGCTTCTTCTTCACTGCTTTTGTTGCGGCATTGAGATAGAATAGTGAGAGCAAAACAAATGTGATGAACTGAAAAAGGAAACATTGGCGTTTGAACAAGTAATCGCGCTGAGTAATAAAACGCAGGCGTCATTTCTTTTATTTTGATATTTTTTGCATTCTGATGTGTTATCTGATGAAAATCTTCAGATTTTTCCATCTGATGAAAATCTTCAGATTTTTCCTTCATGTCACTTTGAAGGAATTATTAGTTGTAAATTCACGTTATTAGTAAATCCCACTCTTCTTGACCCCTCCACCCCAAATTGGGGACAGAAAGTTAAAACAGAAAACGACTGACACTGGTACGTAGACTTTTATCATCATAAAATAACCAGGGACCTAAAATACCTCAGTGCCCAAGGAAGGAGGTGAATGCCCATCAGCTGGCAGGCCCTCGGCATGTAAAGTCCATACCCACAGCAGTGACTAATTGTTTGTTATGTCAGTGCTTGTCGTGCCCGTTTGCCTTTAATGGAGTGTAGTGTGGTGATCCATCAGGCTGTCGAGCAGGCCCCATGTCAGTTGAAGTGCTGTGTGTCGGTGGGGCGAGCGTGCCGTGCAAATGTGATTTACTGCCCTGCTTGTTGCACCGCGCTGTGCCTTGCCTCTTACCCACGCAATGCAGCCCCGCTCCTCCACCCGTCTCCCCTTTCCTCTTCTCTCTCCCCAGATTGATTACCAGCGCAACTGGCTCACGACACTCGCCATCTTCTGGCAACCTTTTAGTGCCGTTTTATAGATGGTTAGCGCACCTCATTTGGCTATTTATACATCTGTAAGTGGCCATGAAATATAGATTTGTCTTGATGGGTGTCAACATCGGCGCTGCGGAAGCAGAGTTCAGTGACACCTTGTTATTTTAATGGTGTGAGGTAGAGAGGCCCCACAGCAGGAGTCCTTTTCAAACATGGCTAAATTATACTGTTTTTATTTAAATTGAATGTTTACCCTCATATTATACTCAAAGCTAAACACCTTTTTCTTGCCGTGTTTGGTTTGTCCCGAGAGATGGAAATAAGGAAAGGAGTGATTGAGGATGGAACGGAACACCTTAACCCCTCTCAGACACAGGCACACATGCACAAACTCTAAACCACATATTCTATATGTGAATGTCGAGGGGGTTCAAAGTGAGAAGGATCCTTAACAGTAACATGATGTGTCATCAACACGCACGCACATATTTCACTCCGTTCACAGGCAAGGTCTCAGAGGTAATTAGGAGCTGGCACCCACTCAGTGCAATATGCTGGTTAATTGAATAGTTAACATATCAGAGGCAGGCATGTGCAGATTGAAGGTGACACCTGTCAGGAAGCCGTTCTCTCCCGACCCAGGACATTTCCCGCTCCGCCTGATACATACAGTATGTCATCTCTGTGAAAATACCAAATTAGAGGCCAGGCAGCCGAGTGCGTGCAGCGCAGCAGGTGTGGAGATAGCTTGGGGGTGGAGGAAGGCTGGCACTCCTCTGCTCTGTCCTTCAAGAGGATTTGTTAAGCTCCGGGCACCTATCCTTACTTCACCTCAGGCCATTTCCATGGGTATGTGACAGGACAGTGACAGGTGTGTGTGTGTGTGTGCAGGCTTCGGCGGGCTCTCCCTCAGTGTGCCCAAAGGCATCCAGAAGTTGAGTATGCATTGTGAAGAGGTGTGTCAACGCAGTAAAGGTGTCCAGACTCAACCAGCTCAAAGGCGGCTTTCTGACTGGTAGACTGGCATTTGCCAAAAAAATAAAAATTAAAAACGTTTTTCAAATGATACTTTTTATCTCCACAACTTGACTGACTGAGTGCTTGCATTCTTGTCTTTAGATGTCGCACCTTCAGGAGGGAGGGGATCGGCTGCAGGCGGAGGTCCTGTCAGGAGCCGCTGCAGTCAGCACGAGATAACAGCTCGAGACCAGAGGGTTACCAAACTGGAGCAAGACCAGAAGGCTGCTCAGAGCCAAACCACTGAAAGGAAGCAGGTACCAGCTGGGACATGCACCCATGTTACAGGTAGAAGCCGTACCCTATACATTCAACTCGAGAAACTCTCATACATACAATCACACACGATATACTCAGTATGTCTTCTCATATTCTCTTCAGCAGGGCAGAACAGTGATGGACTGCTGCAATGGGCAGAGATCGATCTGTAGGAAACCCAGGAAGCTCTGTGGAGAGAGGCTGTGAAGGAAGACTAAGACCACTGCAAAGACTTGGGTATGAGAAAGCAGTGCAGTTGGTCTCTCTACCTGACTGAGAAAGTACTGTCATACAGTTCTCAGCGGTTTGTGTGACAATTGCTGTAGTTTAAGACATAGTTCAAGACAGTGTATCTGTGGGTCCAGCGTATCACTTGTGGGGCACATCACACTCATCCCTTAGATACACCTCCACAGTCATTCTTCATGGTCAGATGGGGCTAAAATGTCTTGAGTCTTTAATAAAGTCTTTTAGAGGGAAGGTTCTCAGACAACTGCTCTACTGTCAGCTTCTTATCAGTCTCTCTGTTTTGTCTTTAAGAAGATGTCATTGAAATTACAAAATGAAGAAATGAAAAAGACATTGAAATGCAGACAGAATGATTGAAAGGGAATAAGTCTGGGAGAGAGGGATAAAGGAGGGGGAGTGACAGTGACAGGTCAGCTAGCCTGCAGTGCTGGCTTTAATATATTGCGTGAGACAGTCACCTGAGTACGTGATGTGGCAGCTGCCTCAGCCACTCACCTGCCCACTTACAAAACCCCACTCACACTAAACAGTCCACCATGCATATCAAGATAATATGTACATATCGATGCACATAGACACATGATCTGCAGAAAAGTAAATACAAAGAAAGTGAAGTTTCAGTTAGAGAAAAAAATGTGTAAAAAAAAAAAAAAAAAAAAAAAGGTACTTCAAAAAGTAACTGTACCTGGCAGGAGACTTTATAAAATATTTGCACACTTTAAAGTGTCACCCAGCAAAGTGGCACTGCAGAGACAAATGTGTCTTTAGGATGTATGTTTGTGTGAGAGTGCACATACATTTGTGTTTGTATACGTATGTTTCATTTTAGATGCCCAGGAAGAGGACTTTGTTGTCAGCAGGTGGGCACCAGCTGAGGTGGTGAAGACAGAGCATCTCCAGAGCAGTAACCACAAAACTACAGGTATGCTATATTCCCTTTAGTGAAATATTTGCATCTCTCAGAGCTGTTACCATATGAATTATCATGAGGAAATCATTTGACTGTTAGGGCTTTAAAAACATTGTTGTGCCCACAGACGCAACTACAGTGTGACTCTGTGTCCTGTTTCCGCTATCCCCTCACATCCCATTCCTCCCATTCCGCACCATCCATCTGGGCTGTGTGTGGGCCGGGCGCTCAATAAGCAGATCATTACAGGTCGGGGCCCTTGTGTGAAATCAGATGTTTAACTGGCCATCTGAAGTGGGACAGGAGCATCTTAACCAGCACCTTGCCAAAGGTCTCATGTTCACTCAGCCACTGGGGCTGCTGTGAGTACACCCGCCACCTGCCAATAGGCATTAGGGAGGATTTAGTAATTAAGTGATAGGCTGAGGACTAAATTGGGTGTTTGTGGGCTGGCGAGCCACCCCAAGGTCCCTACAGCCATGCAGATAGAGGATTCTAATTGCCAAGAATATTGATCAGCCTGGCGAGGGGGTGCACAGGGAATTCACTAGCCATCGATTAGCTGTTACTGCACCTCACTTGTCAATGGAAGAGGGAGGTGAGCATTGAAAAAGCTCCGGGCTTTTCCCACATTATCCCTCACCACCACCAGCTCCTGACACGCATGCACAGTCGGTATCAGTGACACAGCATGTTGTGATGAAAGCACTCTCTAACCTACCCTGTACCTCCTCCATATCTGTAAACCGACTCTATTCTCTTTTAGGCGGTCCAGAGGTGAAACTGGGAGCAGAAGAAGGGCTTTTCAGATGACTCACTACTACTGATAAAGTGCCACCTTCCACCCAGCCCCATCTTTCTCACCACTATGTGCTTTTTTTCTTTTCGCCTCCCTGAGTTTGTAAGCTCTAACCCGTGGCTGTGGTCCTAGAGCTTGCCTGCCATCTGATATTTAATTAGTGGCTTCACATGGCAGTTTGATCTCTCTCTCGCTCTCTCGCTCTCATTCCAACACTTATGGTCACCATCACAACAGCCTGCCGAACAATACAACACAATGTTGCATATTGCTTGCATCTGAAGTAGCTTCCAATCAGTGAGCAGGACTGTGTTTGACGTCTTGCTCAAAGGACACTTGTGAAGGAGAAATGTGGAAACAAACTACTAAGTAAGGCTACTTGCATGTCTGTTATTTGGATAAACAAAACATGGATTTCAAATGTTTTCTAGTTATGTTTTCTAGTTGACTCAGTTTACTTTGTCCCTGCCATCTTAGCTGGTGTTTCATATTCGGGCTGAAATTAATTGCACAAGCAGAAAAAAGGTTTGCTGCACAGCAGTCTCTATCCTGAGTCATTTAGAGCCTATTACGAAACATCAATATATAGATTGAAGCAAGTGTCTCAGTGTACTGCTCTGTAAACACATGGTCGTTCAGTTGTGCATGTTTTATCTGCTTGAATCTTATCAGGTTTAAATCTTTTCATCTTCAATTCACTTAATCCTGGCACTATCGGCTTTTGAGCCAAAGATTCCACTCCCTCTACCCTGATTTGTTCGGTTAATTCTTGACAACCTAACGAAAAATAACAAGGTAAATGACATAATGTTAATAATATATTTTTTGTTTTCCATTTAATACACATGTTTAAAGGTTCTGCATGCAAAGGTTAGATATGTTTGATTTGGTGGCTCCGAGCCATCCTTGTAATGTAAATGCTCACGGTTCTGCAAGCACAAATGGTGAAGCTTTTGGTCTGTGTGCCTTTAAGAGCTTTAAAAGCAAACTGAAGACTGCCTCGTGGACCATAAAACAATCCAGGCAGCAGAAACAACAAGAACATTTAATTGGAAGCAGATAGAGAGTGACTGGTAAGTTTTGACTCCGGTCACAGCCATGTCCACAGATAGTTCCAAAAATAATCTTAAACTTTAGCCTGTACCTCCAACTTTGCTGTTTTACTGGAATTATCAAGCTTGTGTTGACGCACCTTACTATGACAAAAAGTCATAATATGGTGCGTCATATAAAAGAGTCAGAGTATAGTATGACTGCTCTAAGGTTATGTTTTGTTTGTTTCATGTTATGAATTCACGTTTAGTGTTTTAGTTTGTTACTCACCTCTGCTCTCATTTCAGATCACTTCACTTCTGTTGTGTTTTCCCATCAGTTTTGAATGTCTGCCCCTCCAGATGAGTTTGAGTTGTACCTCGTTAGCCCTGCACTAACCAGACCTCCTTCTTACCCCTTCTCGCTTTCCCGGTCAGTCATTCACTACATATTTCAGCCCAGTTCCTTTTTTCTTTATTTTGTTTTAATTTCTTCGCTGCCACATGGAGTTTTGTTTGCTTGTAATCTGCCAGCTGTAGCTGCCTGCCTTTTTGGGAATTTGTAAGATTTTTTTTAAATTAAAGTATCTTCACTGAATCTGTCAGTCTTTGACTCTGCAGTTGGGTCCTACCTACTTGTGCTGTTTTCATCAGCTGTTACAATATTATACAAAGTCATAGATATGCGTATGCCATAAAAAAAATGTATAGTATTGTAAATCATCAAAAGTTGTAGTATAGTATGTCATAAAAAGTCATGATATGGTAAGTCGAAAAAGTGACAGTATGTCAAAAGAGTTATAGTAATGCATGCCAAAAGAAGTCATTGTATAGTGTGTCAAGAAAGTCTAGAAAGTCAAAGTATAGCATCTCAAGCAATCATGAAAAATTCAGAATTTAATATGTTGAAAGAAGTCATTAGAAAGTAATAGTGTAGTATGTTGAAAAAGGTACCCCAAAATAATCATGTAAAATGTAGAAAAAAAACACAAGATATGTTGTAAAATGTCATAGTATAATAAGTGGGGAAATTTCATTTAATATCGTTTAGTAGTCATATTAGTGGTTCCTTCTATATTTTTGGCGGGGCTAATCAATTAACCCATTGGCTAAGGTGTGCTAAGGTTTCTGGGTAACAGTGACCGGGGAGGATTGGCTCTGCTCAACCCGTGAGAGTGAGAGACACCGTAGACAGTCTTGGCTTTTTCTCTGAAAATCCATCGCCTATCATCTCCAGCCCTGTAATGTTTTCACTAACCCACCAATAACAGCAAAACGTGAAGAAGAATCATCTACTGATGCCGTCTAGGCTGGCCACTCGTGGGTAGTTCTCAGTCGGAGCTATCCGCTGTTGCTAACCGGAGGTATAACCGGAGGTATAGCCACACTGCCAGCCAGCCTTCTCTTTCAATAGCCCACTTTATGTTAGGTAATTAACTTGCCATAGACACGTCAGAAACCAAACTAAAAGCCAATCTGGCAAACTCTATTTTTGAGATTTGGCTGTGAATTACCTGCATTAACGTTAGCTAGTGGCATACGGGCATATTATTTGTAAACGGCGACACTTGGAGTTGTTTTCAGCTCATTAAAGAACCACATGTTATTAGTTTAGACCAGGGGTATTGAATCCAAATTCAGCGAGGTCCAGTTCGAGATAATTATTAGTGACCCCTGGTTTAGACTAACGTGTATTCAGTGTGTAATAGCATGTTAAAAAAAAGCCATAGAATAGCATGTCAAGAAAAGTCATAATATAGCATGTCGGAAAAAAGACATAATAGGATTTAAAAAATAGTAATTTAATGGAATGTCCAAAATAGTTTTATAATGGAATTTCCACAAAAACAGTCATATATTGGAATGTCAAATAAAAGTCATATAATAGCATGTCATAGATAATTATATTTAAAAAATTATACAATAATGAAAATGATATAATTGTGTAGCATGTCGCAAAAAGTCATTGTATAGTCTGTCGGAAGCAGTCTTAAAAATAAGTCACAGTCTGTCGGAAGGTGTTTTAAAAAAGAGAAGGTATAGAATATTAAAAAGTCAGTAAAAAAAATCATGACATAGCATGTTGAAAAAAGCCATAAAATAGCATGTCAAGAAAAGTCACAATATAGCATATCAAAAAGGTCATAACATTGCGCGCCATAAATAGTCATAATGTAGCGTGCCATAGATAATTATATGTCGAAAAAAATTGAAAAGATCAGTTTAGTATGTTAAAAAAAGTAATTGTAATGTCTCTCAAAAAAAGTCCTAGTATATTATGATGAAAGAATGACCTAAAAGTCATAACATAGTCATACTGTCACAGTCTCAGCCGTGACTCTGTTTCCCTGTGCTTACCTCCCCATGTCTATCTGTGACTTTGTGCAGTTGGCATCACACTCTTCTCTTGGCTCACTCCTGGCTTCCAGTCCTGATTACCCACATCTGCCTTCCATCAAGTTCATCACCATTCAGTTCATCAACTCCAGTTCTTCAGTCAGTCATCGCCAGATCGGTGTTGCAACCACAGTGGTAGATAGTCGCTCTTTAATGCTTTGTTTTCTGTAAAAAGAGCAAGTTTTTACAATAAATCCTTATTTAATTTCCACTTAGAGTCTGTGTCTGCTTTTGGGTCCACCTACACTTCTCATAACACATACTGTAGCATAGTATGTGGTAAAAAGTCATAGTGTTATAGTATAATATGTCGAATAAAGTCATATTGTAGTATGTTGCGAGAAGTCACAGTATAATGTGTTAAAAAAAGTAATTGTATATATAATATGTTGCAAAATTATTACAGTATGTAGAAAAACATTCATGGTACAGTAAGTTGTAAAAAGTCATAACAATATTAAAAGTCATGGTACATTAAGTCGAAAAGAGTCAGAAAAATGTAATTAAGTCATAGCATATATGTTGAAAAAGGGACATAGTATAGTATTTTGAAAAAAGTTGCATTATGGTGTTTGGCAAAAAGTCATAGTATAGTATGTCGAACAAAGTCATGAAAAAGTTAGAGTATAATGTGTCAAGAAAAAGTCGCAAAAAGTGAGTATTTTGTTTGTCATGTTTTTGGGACATTATGTCAAAATCATTACACTCTAAACCTTTTGCGAACAGTCGCGTTCACAAAGCCTTGCCTTATGAGGTTGATGGCAATGCTTTATTTACAATTCACCGACCTGTATGAAGCAGGTAAAGACAGAAACATTAAGGACACCGAGTGTCGGTGCGTATCGTTTGCGTGGCTGAGCGATCAACGGAAGCGGACGTTCAAACTATCTCAGGTGCGCCACATATTGGCGCCGTGTCATATGTTGACCATGTCATAAAGAAGTAATTCATAGAATTCATAGTTTAGTCTCATAAAAAGTCATAGCATAGTTTTTCATATAAAAAGTCATAGTATAGTAAGGAAACTATGTACACGTCAATACACATGTATGTTTTGTATTACTGAGGAGACAGCATTCTGGTTAGTGCTCATCTGTTGATATTTACGACATCCAGAGAAGCACCAGACTGTAAGATGAGCATCATGATTTGAATTCATGTTCCCATATGAGAGTCTCAACTGTGTGATGTCCAAGGTCATTTTGTCGTCTCTGAAGGGGGATTGTTTCCCCATGCTTGTCTTCTGATTGAAGCCGTGTTTATACGCCACTCAGAGTCACCCTCCAGCCATGCTCACAAATTGAATTAGTTTCAGTTTGAATTTGTGTTTCAAAACTAGTAATTATTTTTTAACCCCAGAGGACGCCAAGAGAAATGAGTCAGATCTTCACAAGTCATGAAATTTGACGATATATGAATTTACACCAACCAAAGGGATGCAAGCCTGAAGCACAGCAATTTACCAACCATTCATCTGTTAGCAAATTAAATCACACCACATATGACATCTTTTAGAAAGTTTGATAAATCTGATGAAAAAGTTTCTCTCTCAATTACCATCTGAAATTAATCTCCTTAATCCCAATTTGATCTCTTTCATGCATATAAGGGGTATCTTTCATCTGCCCACCTATGTGCTTTAAATCTCCTCCACAGAATTAGGATGGAACGTGACTGTAAAACTTAGTCCTACGTGAAACTCCAACACCCATGCAGCTCCATGAGATGGGGGAGCTGATTAGGGGAGATGAGGACAGAGGGGCGTAACTGACAGCCGCCCATTATCTCTCTCTCTGTAGCTGGTGGAGGACGGTAAGCAGTCTCCAGGAGTGTGTGACGGAGCTGCAGAGCAGAGGCATGTATGGTTCAGCTGCAGCGTTGCAAAGCAGAGCTGGAAAACAGAGTCAAGAGCCAAAAATGGAGCTTATTTCCACTACAAATGTTTATTGAAGTGGATTTTTTTTTTTGTTTCTTTTTTGATCTTTGATATCAAATTATACAACTACTTACCATTCTGCATTAAAGATGCCTGTGATGATGTGCAAGCACGCAGTGGTTCATTTTAAGGGGTCAACAGCCAGGACAGTTCAAAACTATTCCATCGGCTATTATCCGTTTCATATGCACTTTATTTTGCTCTGTACATTTTATATGACATGTAGGTGCATAGGCTCTGTAGTGTAGGACTACCAACTGTTACTCAACTCAACTTTAATTGTGTAGCACCTTTCATACAATTATGTAGCCGGAAGTACTCCTAAAAGCAACAATAACAATGAAATGTAAAAAAATAAATGAAAGTCTAAACAGAATAGATAAACACATGGCAAAATAAATAATGTAACAAACAAAGATCAATTTTCCAGGTGACAGAGGGAACAGCAGGAGAGGACTAAGCACCAAAACAAAGAGATGATCAGTCTAAAGGCCACTAGCAGAAAGTCACATGGTGAGTTACAGATTCAGAATATGCACTTTTTGTTGTCCAAATCTGCTCCCAGTATTCGAGCAGGTAGGACCATAGTTGATACAGATCAGGCCTAGTTACACACAAGCTCCCCCCTATTTAAGGAGCACTTTCACCAGCCAATGACCTTAAAGCTCTGAGCACCGCTATGATGTGAGAGCTCTATAGCTCTATATTCTGTTTGCTGCTGCCTTTAATTGAACCAGATTCAAGGATATTAATCAATTTCCTGTATTTCTGCATTTTATTACTGTATTTTATTTCTTTCACTGCTTTTTTTGTGTTTTAATGACTGTTTTTAATGTTTCAATTAATGTTCTTAATTGTTTTAAAATCTCCTTTACTTTTGCCTTATGTTTTGATGCTTTTAATGGTTTTATGTGAAGCAATTTAAATTGCCTTGTTGTTGAAATGTGCCATACAAATAAACTTGCCTCTCCTGGCCTCACCTGGCCTGGCCTGGCCTGGCCTCGCCTTGCCTATAGTAGGAAGGAAAATCAGTCTCATCTCCTTTCTTAACAGTTGGTATCAGTTTAAGATAGCCAGAGCAAAGAATGGGGCTCAATGCTGGCTCCTTCACCCCCCATTCTGGTCATTAGCGCCGACCTCACAGCCTTTTTCTCAGGGAGAGTCACAACCTCCGGAGGTCACAGTGTTTACTAATTCTACGCTACAGGCAAGATCAGATTATGTTGTCAAGAAAAGGGAAGACTTTTCTTTGCCCTCTCTCTGTATTACTAACGATGATTAGGTATATTTCCGCACTATTATGTTCTGATAATACCAGCTGGATAGTTTTTTTATTCTATTTTAGCCACTCACAGACCTCAATACTATAACCTCATGTATTAGTATTTTCTTGGTTATATATTTGTTTTGGTCTGGAGCTCCAGGTGTACACATTGTTACTTGCTCTTTGCTCTACTGTGCCATTCCTCTAATTGATGTGTGTGACTGTGCATGCATGATTGCACGCGTGTATTTCTCCGTATGTATGTATGTGTGTGTGTGTTTGTGTGTGTGTATGTATGTAAGTGTGTCTGTGTTTGTTTGTGTGTGTGTGGGTGTGTTTGTGCTAACTCTTAAGCCAAAAGCACATCTCTGGCTCATCTCTAAGGCCTGGCGTCAGCCTCCTTAAGTGCTGTCAATGTCACATGGTAACAGCAGTGCTGCAGTCTCTTAATTGGTTTAGAAAAAGCATCCTTGTCATTTTGCGGTCAGTAAACTCCGCTAGAGAAAATGAAGTCCAAGCTGCTGCCATCTCCTCAACCCCCACACAGACAGCCTAACAAAAAAAATAATGATTATGTGCCGTGTATATTTGTGCGTTCGCTGTCTGTTTTCACTTTTTGCTTTTAGAAATAATTGCTGTTGGTTGTGTGGCTGCATCAGAGGTAGGGCATTAATGATTCTCACTGGCGGCGAGAAAACACTGCTCTGCAATGCGGGAGGAGAGCAACTCATTTTCTAGAACTAAACGTGTGTGTATTTGTGCCTGAATGTGTTTGTGTTTGGTCCTTTATTTTTAGTAGTGTCCTCATTTTGTCGTGCAGTACATATGCAGCCTATAACAATTACGCTAGCAGTGAGTGCAGAAATGTGTGTATCTCTGAATGTCCTTAATACATGTGTGAGTGTGTGCTTGTGTGTGTGTGCAATGTATGAGCATGGCTGTCCTTTTGCACGGATTAGCTGGTGAATGCTGCGAGAGGATGATCAGACTGGGAGCACACCAGGGTTGCTCTGCGATCACACAGGGATTATGGGGGATGTGGAGCTGTAGTGCATTCCAGGGCCGCCTCCAGTTAGGCTCATCTCCGCCACGCTCCCCTCACACACACCACTTTAATTGCCTTTGCTTCTTTCATTACTTTTATTGCCTCTCCTCTGCATTGCGTGCTCCCTGGGCTTGTGGAAAGGTCACTGTGATGGTGTTGGTGTGCTCATAGCCTCCGTCTCCCTGACTAGCAGGAAATGGCTGTGGGGCTGACGCTGGTGGAATGAGGCACACAACAAGGTAGGAACTGACAGGCTGTTCTATCACAAAGTCTATTATTCATTTTTTCAAAACAAGTCGGTGAAGTAAGACTACACCAGAATTATATTTCAGAACGCCACCCAACGTGTCATAAGGTGGCCGCCTCAGTGGGAGAGATACAGATAATAGATCTTTACTAGCTATATGCAAACTATGATATTGAGTGGAATGCTAAGTTAGGCAAATGCATAATCCTTATTAAAAAATGGCTTTATCACCTGACAAAGTGTGGTGCTGGGCAGGCAGTGTTAATGGAATTGGCAATATCTTGGCACGGAAGCAGTGAAGAGGCGACGGCCTTTGGATGAGGGACATGTTTCTGCCTTATTGCATCCCCTGTGCACAAGAGGACTTAGTCGTGGTGGCAGCATCAGGTGACAGTTTGAATTGTGGTAAAATAAAGTTTCTCGTCCCTGCTAAATTAAAGTTACTCCTCCCAAAACATCTTCAAGATGTGCAACTTCCTATTAAAAAGAGATCCCAGTATGTTTAGTATATGTAGTACACAAGTGTTGGTGGTATTTAATCATATTCTCATCAAGAATTACATTCATTTTTAAAAGGCTCAGATTTTATTGTCCTAATATAAATACAGGTAGTGGTAGTATCTCTCCGGGATAGCTATGTTTTTAAGGTAGTCCAGGAGAAACAAAAACACATAGGCTACATAGGCCCCATCAGTCTAACATCGTAATTAGTCTTGTAAATGTCCTCTTGCTCCTTTTAGGCTTTATATTCCAAGCTTGAGTCTGTAAAAACAAAAGTACATTAGAGCAGCAGCTGTATGTTGTAGATATGGGATTTTTTATATATATAAATATTTTTTATATCTGTTCTTTACTCCCTATTTCTCTCTTCCTCCCACTCTGTCCCAGTCCAAGGTGGAGGTTTTGTGTTCGGTCATACGGCTCTTGTGTCCACAAGATGCTCTCCACTGTCAACCAGTTGCTCCTGAAACCTAAGTAAGGCCTTAATACACACCACATTACTGCTGATGTCTCTCGGCACTTGCACAATAATTGGTTTCTATCCCAACAAAAGCTAATACACATTTTATCATATCCCTACATTGCTGCAGGCAAGCAAATGAAAAACTGGCACTGAAAATAAAAGAGCAAAGCACGAATATCATCCATCTCTGCCAAAAAAGAGAAAGTGGACAGAGGAGAGTTATATTTATGTGCTTTACTCTCAAATACAACAGTAAGGTGAAATACGGTGCACTTTTTGTTTGCGTGTAGGTGCGTGTCTTTGTGTGTGTGTGTGTGTGTGTGTGTGTGTGTGTGTGTCTATGTAAAGGCACACATGAATCCATGTGCAGGAGGGTGAGAAGCTCAGCAAATTGAGGTCAGGAGACTTAAAGCTGAGCTTGATGAGAGGAGGATGGAAGAGGAGTAGATCCAGGTATGTAATAAAGTGATGAAGGCAAATCTAGAAAATATTGTTGTGCTTTGTCAAATCTTTACATTTGCCTTTATTTTAAATAAGCCATCACACAAACAGAAGCCTCAATGAAGCCTTGAGCATAAAATCAATATTTTGGCATTATTAACAAATCATTTGCAGTTGCTCTCCATCACTGATCAAATATTTCATGAACTATCTATTTTGACTATAATACTAATTGTTCTATGATAATGGCATTTTAATGTCTGTTCAAGATACCTTTCTGTTCTAGAAAACATGATCTTATATATTTCTTTGTAGGCTTTATGTGAAGTTTTCCATAAATTAATTGTCTGGAAAACAGCACCCACTATCCACCACTATTCATGCATTGTTATGGGTCTCTCCCATGTGTTTGTGGTGTTAATTACAGACAGAAAATATTTCAGTTAGCTTACATAAAACTGATTTACCGTATTAAAACAGAGTACTACACCTTTATATTTGTAAACTGTCCATTTACAGATACAATTTTAAAAAAAACATCCGTATTGGTGGTGTGGCTCCCTCCCTCTGCATCCTTTGACCAAGTTATCGAGTGCAACATGGTAGACTCTGACCTGAGCCAGTACATGGTTTAGTGACTTTGTCTTTGATCATTCTACTCTGTTAAACTATCATAGTCCTGGAAAAGACTCCACTTCTCCTCCAAAGGAGGCTGCAAATCTATACAAGTTCTGTGACTAGATGTTCTCTGCTTTTGCTCTGGCCGACTCCAGAGACCGTGTCACTGACAAAGCAGTGAGCTTTCAGACAGAACGGGAGTGTTTCTGGAGTGGCTCATCTGAAACACGGGTCAATACAAACACTCGCCAGCACATCACAGACAGTATCACTGAAAAGCAAAGCTGCTGCATAACTCCCAGGATTTTATCGGCTGTCATGTTGATTTAGCTTGTTCTGGGATTAGCGTAGGCCTCAGTGTGTTTGTGTGACTAATGGTCTGTGTTTTCTGGCTGTGAAATCAGCAGCCTGAGAGCCCCGAACAGCCTGCACATCAGTGTTTGAAGTCTGCCGCACCCCCCTGGGTTGTGCCTCTGGGTCCTGCTGTTAATGCAGCCGCAGCACATTTTGTCTCTCTATCTCACAGAGCAGAAGCTCTCCTTTACATACAACCATGTTTAGCACTCCTCTCCTCCAGCACCCAGGATGACCTCCACTGCAATCTGCTCCACTCTGGCTGGCTTGGGTCATCCCCACCTGTGTGGCCCAGCCCCGACTGATGGCAAAAGCTTGTTAACACATTTGTGCGATTAGCCGGGAAATGTTGAGGGTGGCAAAGGGAGTTGCCGATCAGTACATGGTACCGCAGAGGAACCTCCCTAGCAAACGTTTCACCCAACTGACCTGAGAATGTTCTCTCCTCTGACCAGGCAGACAGAAGTGTAAGCTGTCAATGTTCACCAAGACCACACAAGACACTTAACATGTCACTCAAGCATCACCATGGAAACTTCTAAAGTTTTTGTTTAATAAAATGTCTTTTTCTTGTGTGTTGCTTGAGAAAGGGTTATTTGTTGATGGAATAGTGTCCCACAGCGAAAGCCATCTCATTTTTCTCAGCAAATACCACCGTGCCTCAAAGTAAGCCAGATTTGTGTTACCTGGCATCTGCCTGCAACACATTCCTCTCTGATATCCTCTCAGATTGAAAGCAGGGAAAATAGGGCTGATTGAATGGATAAGTTTTGGTGGTGGAAGGACAGAGGCAGCGCGAGAGCAAGGGGGGAAAAGATGTGAACCCAATCTGCCATGTGTTGACTGTACTGATTAGGGGCTTGTGCTAGGAAGAGCCTCTCTATCCCCTCATTCCTTCTGTTTACTTTGAGCCCCACCACCCTTCTCAACACAGGCATCACTGCAACCAGAGGGCCCTCCTCACTCTTCTCTTCTTAGCTTAGCCATATCACCTGCATAACCGGAGGAACAAGTGCTCCTTTGTATGCCAAACTACTCCAACTGAAAAGATGACAGCTTAACAAGGGCTAGAAGACGTTTTGTGGAGTTTGTTAATCCATTAGGGAAAGTGGAATAAGCAGTGTGATTGCTAATAACAGGATATATGTGACATGTCTGAATATTTGCTGGATTTACGGTGTTCTGACAGCTCTTAGAGTGTGTATATTTGTAGAGACCAGTGGTTAGCTAATGCAAACTCAGCCCATTAAGGGCAGCAGGGTGACTGGAGCAACATCCAGCTAATGTTTTGGGACGTTGAAATGCCTGCAGGGAGCCAGAAGTACCGCGATGGGCTGAAAGCAAACCAGAGATCCAGGGAATAATAATAAATAGATAAATAAGAGGATGGAATGGCATGAGAGAAGCTAGGGAAATAGCACATCTATTCTCACGCAGCACGTTTGTTTATTTATGGCGTCTGAAGGCCTGGTCTGGATGCCGAGTGGGAGCTGGGGGACTACAAGTGCAGGCTTTCCCTCTCAGAGCTCAGCTCCCTAGCTTTCATTAAGTGTCATTACCAGTACTTTCAGAAAGCTGGCCAGGCTGAGACCTGACATCCCCTCTACAGATAGTTGGCCATGCATATGGATGGATTTCTGATCCCTCTTATCCACCACTGAGGAGGGGGAATTAGGCCAGTGAGAAGGAGAGCGGGGGGCTTAAAGGGTGCATCCATATCTGACTTAAATGCCAAACATGGAGCTATTACTTCAATTGAGGGACAGTGTTCATGCTTGGTTTGTTGTTGTTATATTTCACTCAGGTTATCAACATTGTGAGTGTTTCACTTGCAGATTTGCCTTTTTATGAACGGGTCATGCACACCCATGTCTATAAGATCAAATACATTTTACGCTCTTGTGAAGAATTGTGTTTTCATTTGGGCCACTTTTAAAACATATCCACAATGCCATTTTAACATGTGCATTTTTTTAGCGGCATGGTGTTCATTAGCAATTTGGTCTTCCTGTTGTGCTGTGGGAATGAAATATTCATTTTGTATGCTTTTCTGAGCAGAAGTTATCTAGATTCAGTGTAAATGGTACTTGGGATTAGATTTTCACAGCAGATTGCTGTTATTAAGGGGAAAAAGCCGACCCATTTGAGCAGTCATCTTCCTGGGAGGCAATCTATTTCTCTTTGACGCAGCAAGAGTGCTGGACGAGGCTCTTAATGCACTGAAGCAAAAGTGCTTCAGTCCGCAACCTTTCACGCCTTCAGCTCTCCTTTATGTGATTGAATAGTTAATAACTATGAGTCGCCTTTGAAAGCTCTGTGCCGTTGGTCCTTCTGAGGCACTTCTCTTCTTTTTGTCTGTTTGGCTGATGTACCTGCCCATTGTCCTGTCTGCCTGCACGTCTTGCTCCAGATGCCAAGTCGACTGATAGCCCACCTCTTCTCCACCAATCCCCTCTTACTTTTGTCTTTGTTTCTTGCCTGACTTGCCGCTTGTGTGTATCTGGCTGTATTAGTCTGTATATCAGAATTTTGAGGGCTTAGAGATCAGCTTTTTCATCTCTTACTTCCTCTTTCTCTTCCTATACACATTCACAAACAGACACACACACACACACACACACACACACACACACACACACACACACACACACACACACACACACACACACTCGCTCACACAGCTCATTAGCCCATCCCACGCTCACAGCTCTGGCAGAATGTGACCCTGTCTAATTGTGTACCATGCTCATTTGTTCTCCCTGCATGATGTGACGATTGCTTATTTATTCTCCTCAGGGCTCCCATCTCACATTAAAATAATTGACTCATTTCATTCACTGCACATTTTCAAGCTTTATTTGATAAGCTCATTTCCCTTGGCATTCATATACCTCCCTTTCCCATGCTTAAAAGTTATAATGTTGCAGAGGTGCATTATTATTCATCCTCTTGATTGTTTCTTTCGGCTAATTATCTGTGTTTGAAAATAATTTTGCATGTGTGATTCTGTTTATTCCGGTGGAATTGAGCAGCACAAAAGGGCAGACATTAACGATGCTGTTGGAATTGCTGAGGAGCCAATTGTGTACACAAAGCTGGCAGACGCGGTCAACGAGAAGCTTAAGAGGGATTGGGACACTGTGGAAGCTCGGCCAGAATAAACTGAGCAAATTTGCATTCTGTTATAATTTACATCTGGTTAGAGACCTGTTTTACAAATAAATAAGCCATCGATCATGTAATAAGGGGTGTTTTGACACAGAAAAGAGCATAACAAGTAATTGCCGATGGGGGATTTGGGTAGCATTGTTACGGCTGGATTTTAGCCCTTGTGATTTTGCCAGCTGACAGTAGATGTTTTCTCCCCCCAGCTACTGTATATATCGACCAGGCCTCAGTGACACAGCAGCTGCTCAGTGCACTGGTAGGTCAATTCAGACTGAGACTTGAGATAGTGACAGGCACAAAAAGTGTGTGTCAATGGCTAAAGTCACTAACGTCATACATATGAGGCGTCATCGGGCTGGGTACTGAAATACTGAAATAAGTATTAAATGTTGCTGGTTGACAACATTTAGTATTTGATAACTTTGTATTCTTTTGATTAGGGGAGCTCCAGAAATTTAGTATTGCACTTCCATAAAGTTGGAGGACTCAGCTGAGGCAAAGATATCCTCTGTCTTTTAGTCCCTAAGCTCCAAAAACACAAATTTGGGTGTGCCTTTGATAAGGTGGCCCCCACCTTTCCAATCCCAGGGACGGACATTTATCTATTAATGATAAGCACTTAGAAAGGAGGATAAACCTCAACAAGTTTTCAAAAATGTGTTTTACTGTACTTTTCACTCAAGTACTTGTGTGTAGTTGAGTGTATAGTACACTTTTTGTTATTTCGTTTCTTTGTTGAGCATGGAGTTTTGATTTAAAAGATATGTTTTTGTTATAAGTGCTTTGATGGCCAGATGTGGCTGTAATTATACTGTCAGATCGTGTACAATAAAGGTTAAAAAACTAAACTTGAACTAGTTGTAATTGAAAAGGTTTCTGCATCGTACATAATTAGAAACCTTATCTATGTAGGTGAAAACTGCTTTCGGAAATAATTAAATTACATTTTGTACCCAGATATCTTTCTGTTCATATGCCGTAAATCACATCAGAGCTTTGATTTCATTAGTTTTTAGCACATGTAAGTTGAATACAAGATGAGTTCAAATGAATTTTGATCTATTTTTTATGACTAAAGTTTCTGATTTCAACAAAAGAAAAGTAAAGCGCTTGATGTGTTTTGAGTCGCATACAGTAACTATTCCTAGAGCCACAGACCCCACAAGCCAGTGTAGCCAAATCTTAATGAACAGATAGACTAGAAATTGCGGTCAAATAAAAAAATAATAAAGGCATCTAAACCCTAACAAGTCCGCCTTTGTTCTTCCACTCCACCCACCACAAGTTGGCTGTGTGAAAGCAGGCATTGTTGCAGCTTTGAGGGCAGCTCTGAGAGTTCCATGCCCATCGGCCTTCAATCACATGGGATGTCTGAGTTTGACAGTATAAAGTCTTTCTTCTAGAACAAAATAAGACCCCTAAGCAATAGTGGATGAGCTGTTAGTAACCGTACAGTCCACAGGGAGGTAGACCAAGCATGGTAGTACAGTATACACAAAGTGTTGGTTAGGGATAAGACAATGGACCAGTAAAAACATTACTGCATGCTGCAAAAAATTTCTTGCATTTACCAACAGAAGTAAACTGTGGCTGTTTTGTTTGGTAAAATTCCATTTGACTTTATCCAGACCAAAAACAAAGTTCATGAAAACGGCAGTTTATGTTTAAAAAAATACTATTATCGATTTAAAGAAACAATATTTAAAGTATTCATTCTTCTCTCGCAGGCGTTATAGTAAATGATAAATGTTAGAGCAGTTAGAGCTCTCGTTGTTTTACTTTTTCTTGCAGCATCCTATCATTCCAAGCGTTTGGTTGTGCCCATTTCTTGTTTGGTTTGACTTTTCAGAAGGCGTCAGTGAGGATATTACGTGTGCTCACACAAAAAGTGGCTCTCCAGTCGCAGGGTCATAGTAGGTACGTTATTTACTCAGTGGCAGCATGTAAGGATTAATTCAAGCCTCACAGGAAGAAGACACCATCGGTTTCTGCCTTGGCCGGATCAATAGGCAACATTCTTTCCAGTATAGCAGTCAATACGCCACACTTAAGGTGTCTGAGGAAACTAAAGAACACCAATAATTGTTATTAATGCGTTGGATGTCCCCAAGCATTGCATTTAGAGGCAGTCCCTATCTAAAAGACACTCAGCCATCACATATCCTTCCAGGCTCTAGTGAACTGTGAATACTCAAGAATGCTAACACAAAAAATGATGACCAATATAAGATAATCATTTGTTTTCCAAGATGCCTGATATGCCTGTAGAGTTGACATTCGGGGGGATTCTTAGCTACGCTAATGGTGTGGCGATAGGTGTGGCATTGTCCGCTACAGGTCAAGAGTAAATTATCTTGGATGGATTAGCGTGACATTTTATACAGACATTCTTGATGACTGCTATTTAGACATTGGAGTAAATTGTGTTGATTGTGACTTATTATTTGCATTAAATGTGATTTAAAATGGTGGCACGTGTTTTTGTGTCCTTGACACACTGACATTTCCACAGCAAATAGAAATGTAATGAAAAGGTAAAAATGTTAATGATTGAGTTTGCTTTTGATTAAACAAAACAATGATTGTTTAATGACTCAGCATAATCTACAATACTAACTTGAATAGATTTTTAAAAGCTTTCCCATCAGTGTTTATTCAGTTTTAAAAGACCACAACTAACTGATTCTAATCTCTTTTCACAATTCTTCACAAGAATGTGAAGTCTGTTGCAGGGACACAACACACAAACAGGCTTTAGTGCACCAATTCATGCCATGCATTACACATTGTATACAAAGCCACTCTATCAACACACGCTGTTATCAAGTGAAGGACAGCCAACAACAAGCACACATGGCCTCCTGCTTCCATAATAAACCACATGTGGGTTCAGAACTGGTGAAGGAAAGGGACTACAGAAGGGTGTGTGTGTGTGTGTGTGTGTGTGTGTGTGTGTGTGTGTGTGTGTGTGTGTGTGTATGTGTGTGGGGGTGTAACATTCAAAATTCAATCAAGTGAAGGCCATCTCAAGCAGGGTAACAGGGAGTGGAGGGGAGGAAGGGGGGATGAGGGGAAACTCAGCTGAAGTTTCCACTGGGCCTGCTGTGCTCCTAATGCAGCCTTGGATGTAATTGGGTCCCAGAAGGCTGTTCATTATCGGGGGTGAGCGAGGCAACAAAACAGAAAGGGATGGAAAGAGAAAGAAAATGTCTCATTCTTTGCTCAGTGCCTCCGTCCGAGCACCATTATGGGACGAGAGTTAATTAAAAGAGCAGTTGATGCCTCTGTTTTTCTCATCAATCTCACTTCTGCTCTTATTAAGTTTGTAATGACAGCAGAGCTTGTCCCTGTCTGCCACCAGACGCACAACAAGGGGGAAGAATCAGAGGAAGGCAAGGGCGGGGCAGTTAATGTGAGGGACAGCTCATCTCAACAAATCTCACAGTGGTCAACAATGAACATCCCCACTAATCCCTCCATCAAATTACAGGGTGATGAAATGTAGTCGTCGCAGGAGAGCTGTACTGTATTTGGGGTGTAGTTGAAGTGCTAATTTAAGAGGCGTGGCTTTGCGCCCTAATCCCGTGGCTCCCATCTCCACCGCCTTGGAGGCCATTTTAATTCTCTCCATCATTACAGGGACAATCCCTGGAAAGCTTTGGTAAAGGTGACTGCTGACACTGTCATTCACAAGGACTATTTCAAAATGTCAGCCCGTAGCTGAGATTTGTCTCATTAAAGTTGGTGGAGTCCATTATATCCATTCCCTCCTCCGCCTGCCACACTCAATCAAGATGACTTGGAGAATTGAGGGAGTCGAGGGAACGCTCATAATCATGCTTATTTGCATGAGGGTTACAGTGAGACGGACTATCATTGACCAACAAGAAAGGAGAGAAACACTGCGAGTTGTTGCACACCACATTTGAAGAAATCATAGGCAGGCCAGCTTATTTTTTTTTTGTCTTTTCCCTCCAAATGCCAGCTAGTGAGAGCGGCTTCAGCTAAGAGACATCAAGAAATGTCAACCTTACCGTGATGAAGACACTGGAACACCATCCAAGCTTTTGTTCAACAGTCTTGTGACCTGGAGATTTACATACAGCTTCAATAAAGCCAAACACAAGATCCACCCACATATAGCCTGGCTCTTCATATAAAGCACATCAACGTCTTTACAGCTGAGGGGTTTCAAAGCCCAGGGATCACTCATATAGATGTGTGACATCTGTGGGTGCGCGTGTCTGAGTGAGGGAGGGACAGACCCGGGCTTTTTGTTTCTCTCTGATCAGTTTCCCTCGCCTCAGCTGGCAAATGGGAGCTGACAATGAAAACACCCATTCTGGGAATTTCATTAAGACCATTCCAGTCACGTTGCTCACAGGACTTTGCTGCGTTTTGAGTTGCTCCATATATATATATTTACATTTTGGGCTACGAAGGCCCATGACCTCACTGACCTCAAGCTAGCTGTAAGAATAAGTTCATCTAATGCACGACAGTCTGTTTCCCAACCAAGTGTTCAATGTCTTTGTCTATTCTTATGTGGATGTGCAAGTTTTGTTGCTGATTGACAGAAAAGTTAACTATTACTATTTTTATATTTTAATAACCAATTCATTGTTTCAGTCAAGAAAAAAGTCAAACATTACCTGGTTCCAGCTTCCATAATGTCATGATTTGCTGCTTTTCTTTGTCATACGATAGCATACAGAATACCTTCGGATATTGGTTGAACAAAAATAGCAATTTGAAGTAGAGCTAAATTAGTCGATCAACACTAATTCAATCTGCCATGATTTTGATAATCATTTCAGTTGTTTAGCAAAAATGTTTTGTGGTTTAAGCTTCTTCAGTGTGAAGAGCTGGGGGTGGGGCTGTTTATCTAACAAAACAAGCCAGTTTAAGATGTTACTTCCGGCTATTTAATGATTGACAGAAGATTAATCAATACTAAAAATATTCATTAGCATCCGCAAATTAAAAACATCCATTTGGGCTCTGAGAAATTACAGTAGACATTTCACTAGTTTCTGAAATGTTATGGAAAGAAATATTAAACCAGGACATAGGCAGATAATATTAATAATCTTTTGTTGAAACTCTAAAGTTTTGTTTCATTTTCAGTGCCGTATAAATCTCTTGGTGTAGAAAATGATTGAAATGTAAACATATTGTATGTGCACAGCTGAGAACTTCTAAATTAACCATTCACCACTGTTTCATGTTATAGGAAGACCAATGCCCACATATTGAGAAATTATAGCCTAAACTAATATGCATAATTTCTCCTTATTGAGCAATAAATCACTGCCTCTGCAAAACTTACTTAAAAATGTGCATCAAAATGACATAATTATGTTAAGCACTTGCAGTGCAGACACATAATGTGACATTAGAGACTACAATATCAAATTAAATCACCTTGGATAAAAAAAAAAAAACAAAAAAAAAAAAACACGAACATTCATTTCATTCATTTGTTTCATTTACAAAAGATGTTGAGAGAGAGAAAATAATCCTTCTGCCGTCTCAGATCGATGTAAAAAAGACAAAACAGATCCACTGTCACTATCCAAACACGGCCTTCACTAAACTGTTTTGTTACAGATAGACCGGTCTGTCTGAAGCTGCACGATATTCTGATCAGCTGAGAGGGCAGGAGAGGGCGCACATCAACAAACAGGATTCACCTGTTTAAAAGACACATTTGCAAACATTTCCTTGGGAAAAAGCACAAAGGAAGCAGTGTGTGCTATTTTGAACACAAGGACCATGAAAATAAAACAGTTGATATGTTTAATCCAGCGTGATGATGTTTTGTATGAAGCAAAGCTGTGGTACATTACATTGGTGGAACAAGGTTAACAGAAAGTAGAAAAGGGTCAATTGCCTAAGCCAGCATGAGTGTGTGTGTGTGTGTGTATTGGGGGTCATTACAATACAACTCTAGGGTCTGAAGACACTCGTGCCACAAGTACAGTTTGAATAGCGCTTCAGTCTGTAGAGGAGCGCTTCATGGCAGCACACACGCTGTTCAAGCCATGACAGTACAAGAACTAGTAAATGCATGGACACAAAGACAAGAAACACTGAAATTAGATCACTATTCACCAGTTCCCCTCCGATAACACACTCAGGATTAAAGAAGCAAAAGAACAAAGAAAAATGTAATGTTTCTAGCTCAGGTAAAAACATTACTCTATAGAGACATCTGTAAAAACACTTCAGTAATGACAACATATAAATACTAAACATACAAAAAACAATCCTTTATCCCTTAAAATGCATCATGGTAACAGCCATCGGCTGGTAAAGGTGGAGGGAGGCATTTCGGATGGACCTGGCTCATCTTGGAGTCTTGTGCCTTATACAAGTTCTCACTCTAGTGGTCTGTACATGAACTGCAGTTGATTCTGGCCATGCTGGGAGGGACAAATGGCAGTTGGAATTACACTGTTTGCTTGTGCTGGCGTGGTCCAGGTCGGGATGATAATGAGTCTAGGGGAGCCAACGCGGTAGGTTGATGGGCTTTAACCTCCAAGGGGGTGTTCTACAGTCCAAAGCGGGCAGGGGTGCGTCTGGGCGTCATGGGGGCCTCATCTTTTCTCCCTGGTGTGCAGATTTTCGGAGCCCTGAATCAGAAAAGAAGTGTGTTTTAAGCCTCATTTTTTCTTTGCTCTGTTCAGTCTAGGCTAAACATCCCTTACATTAGGCAAGCAGCTGTGGTTGAAGAAGACTGGCCTGAATGTGAGCATGAAAGGAGCAGGCCTGCAGGAGATTGAAAAGGCAAGCTGAAGATGGTTGGGACGTAGAGCGCCCGACGCCTCCGACAGCACAATCTATCATCTTTAATTACAGCAGTGCGACACCCTGACACTGCCCACACTGCCCTCATCTCTCTCGCTCACGCTCACACTCACACACACACACACACACACACACACACACACAGCAATTACAACCATCAGGCCATAACCCCCTTCTGTCACGGTCTTCAGAAGAAAGAAAAAAAAAAAATGTGCGGTTCCCTCAATACACGAGCTGCCAGTAGTTTCCCATCAGCAACGCACACAAATGCAGACAGGATACTGTACATACAAGAAGGTGGACAATGCACATGTGGAGTGTTTCTTAAATTTAAACACAGAATTTCCCCTGCAGGGTCTTAAATGGACCATACCATTAGTTTTGCTTGTTTTAGAGCATTCCCTACAAAGTCTGTGTATTTTACATTACATCAAACAATACAGCAAATCAATGTTGTTGTTGTGCTACAAATAGGCCACGTAGGGTCACACAGCAACATGTTCGCTCTCCATTAGTGTACTCTGGCTCAAATAAAAACGGGCGGCCATCGAAATCGAGTACCTCATCCACATGGTCGAAATTATCTAAATATTCAGCCACGACAATGAAAATCTTTTAGATAACACCAAGCTACGCTTTCTGTACTCAAAAAAAAAGAAGCAAAAAACAGCCTGGTCGGCACTTCCATCACTGTCTTCCGGCAACTCGTCGCCTCACGAAATGTTCGAGCTCTTTCCATAAAGTTGTCAGACACTTACAGCAACAATCAGAACCAGAGTCAGTGGCAAAAACAAGCACGTTTAGTGGACGTAAATTGACGGTGGCAAATTGTCTTAATAGGATTAGAATGCAGCCTGTGAGAGGCTGCTGTCTGCGGAGCTCTCGCTCAATATTGGAACAATTTCAGAAATTGTTGTCCCCATTAGCCGTTAGACACAAAAAATAGGACCCAGGTAGAAAAATACAGAAGTTAACTTTTAACATGTCTTGTTTTCTCCTGTCCAAAACACAACGATATTCAAATTACAGTAATGTATGACAACAGAGAAGTCGAAAATCTTCACAACTGAGAAGCTGGAACCAAAGAAAGTTTGGCAGTTTGCTACTCATCCACTTGAGAGCTTTCGACAACAGTATTGAGTTTGATACCCAGCCTTAAGTATACATGATTGTACTTAGGAAGCTGGAACTTGTTGCATTGTCCTTTAAATGGTTCATAAGGAAATAAACAAGCACTTCTAGCTTTTACCACCGATGTAAAAACACTCTCTCACACCTCCACTTTTAAACACAAAACAACCAACTGGGTCATTTACTAATTCACACCACTGATCTGTGCTGGTGAGCAGGGAGACAGGTGATACGCCGCCGGCACACGAAGGCGTACCCAGAGAAATATTTCATCTCGGTCACACTGAACTCAGAGAGGAGACATGTGTGAGGCCTGCCGGAGGACAAAGGCAGCCGAGAGCCCAGGAGAGCACACGACATTCATTATCACACATCCAGCTTCCTCTGCCTGGATCTAATTCTTAATCCTATACCTCCAAGTGTGATTATATTCAACAGATCTGTTACAGACGTGGTCACGCAAACTCAGATAAACCAGCTGATTAATTAACAATAAAAGTTAGTTTTTTAATGTGTCTTTATAACCTTATTTCCCTCTGTAAAGCGTACGGATGGGTGTGAAATTCATTTTTTGGTCTAATTTGAAATTGAACATTCCCCCCTTCTTTCTCTGCTCTGCTATGGCACAATTTAAATTGCTGCAGTAATGGGGGTCAGCCAGGAGTCAATATTATTTCTTTTTGTTTCGTCTGCAGGGACCAGAGGTGAGAAAAGCTCATCATGAAGAGTGAGAGAGGTGGAGTAGAGAGAGTGGGAGAGGAGGAGAGGTGAAGATATGGATTGGCAGCGAGGAAGGTAAATTAAATGTTTCTATCTCGACTGTGTATGGAAAATGAGGGCCACGGGGAACTATTGTTAGATGAGGACCAATGTGTGATGAGGAGAAATGAGGCGAGATGGTCCCCCACTTACTTAACAATACCAGTGCTGGTCTTCTTCTCCTGCTCATCTCGACGCGCTCGCAGCTGCTCCTCAGCCATGGACATCTCCTCCTCCATGTTGGTGAGCTCCTCCTTGGCCCGGCGACGGTTCTCCTAGAAAAGCAACACAAAAAGATGAGACAGGTATACAGGATTCAACTTTAAACTGAACACGCAACAGCCAGCAGACCAGGGACAAGAGGTCAAAAGTCAGAAAGGTTGGGAACCACTGGTCTTAGTAACAAAGCCAAAAAATTATGAATTCACCCCCAGACCAAAAGTAAACGGACATATGAGGACATTTCTGTGGATATACTTTTGGCTGTGCTGTGAATGAAACTAATGTGCATTAAGCAGGTACCGGCATTGTCTTACCTGTCTGCTTTTTCCTGCCTGTTTGACGCTGTAAAACATTGGTCCGAGTTCTGCTAGCCACTCTCCATCCACTGAAGTCACACACTGCATGTACTCCTACAACACAAAAGGGGCAGGTTACACACGAACAACACATATAGAATTAATTGTTTTAATGCTTGCCGGGCTCTGCAGCAGGCAGTCTTTTTACCTTGGTGGTCATGACGAGCTCGTGGTAGATGATGTAGTCGGGGGTGTAGCCCATACCAAACAGGGAGCTGGTGGGATGGAGGTGACATGGCATGCCTGTCCTCACGTTCACATATTCACCAATGCCCTGGGAGCGAACACAGGCATGAATAACTAATTAAATGTGACACTCAGACTTTCTGGATAGGAAAATGGGACCCTGGTGCAGTGTGCTGCAGTTTAACTCTGGTCTAAATGTGTGTGTTCGTGCCTGCAAAACAGGTCATATAAGCTAATTTGCTTCTCCACCTGGCTTAGACAGCAAGAAAATAAATGTGAAGTATATCCAACACTGCTACAATTGCGTGGGTTAGCTGGATTGTCATAAGTCAGACGGAGAACCTTGATTATACAGTCATGATTTCAAATTCCCTTTCAGATTTTAGCGCCGTATTAATGTGAGGCCAGAAGGGATATTTCACCACTCTGTAATTATGTTGCTATAAATCTGCCACAACCAGTTGCCACAAGGCGGAACATACCTTGAGCTTGGCAGCCTGGTGGAAGTATGCAGCACAGATGCACTTTCTGATGATGTCCCAGTCTGACCCGCAGGAAATCAGGTTCATCCTCTGCTGCACCATGATGTCCTTTAACTGGGAGCGCACCTCACGCACCTGCACAAAAACAATATGTATTGGAAGTGGAACCTCATAGAAAACACGCCCGCTCTGTTTGCTCGCAATCAATTGTTTTAGTGGAACATTTCCATTAGACGAACTACTACATTTAAAATAATTCAGCAGGAAAGTAAATGGGCCTCAAAGGACTTGAATCATATGCGATACATATTAAAACACCAAATTAAAAGCAAGAATGCACAATTTAAACTTGATGTGCTGAATGACAGGTTTCCATCCAGGGCCAGAGGGTGTTGACAGAGAGAACAGGTGAGGCAGTGGGAGGCTGACCTTGCGCATGGCCTTGGTGTGGATGAAGTGGTCGTTGCACCAGATGCTGGAGTAATTGTTGTTCTTCCACTGCATGTAGACGTTAAGGTAGGTGAGGTGGTCGCTCTCTGGGACTGAGAACTTCTCCCTCACCTGGTCACTCTCCTCCTCACGGCCCTGCAGAGACACATTAAATCAAGTTTTACATCCGCCTATTAGTGACCCCTGTGCTAAACAGTACATGTTTCAACTGTATCAAATGAGACGTACCTTGGGTCTGTAGAAGATGGCCGGCACAGACAGCATGGAGACGATGATAAGGATGTCAGCACTGCAGCTCATGTCGCAGGACACAATAAGCATCTTGGAGAGGGCGGGGTCGAGGGGAAACTCCACCATCAGACGCCCCGTCGGTGTCAAAGCACCTGAGAGGACAGAATAGAACACAACTACGAGGTTAGTCGTGAAGATTATAAAAGTGGATGCAATGAATTAAGGAGGAACAACATAAGACGAGTGATAAGCTCCTTTTCCATCAAAAGCCTGCTGGCGTGAGGGAGAAGCCAGCATAATGTGACACTTATTTGTCTATCACTGTGAGTGAGGATGAACTGCTGACAGTTGAGAAAAAGAGAGTGAGATCAAAAACTTTGCCAGTTCTGATTTAAATGATTAGACGGCAGAGTCTAAGAAGCTTACGAGGAGCAAAAGCAGAGAAGCAGAGCAGCCAGTTTGGGGCAGGTAAGCCTTAATCAGAGATAATCTGCTGTTAACACACCATACAGGGAATCATCAAAAGTCCCTCCTCATCCCCAAATCCCTAAATCCCCTGGAATCTGGCTAAGGATGAGACAGAAATGAGACCCGACCAGTCAAATCAAAACACAGGATCAGTTACTAGGCAATTACTCCACCGGCTAAACTTCACAACTACTTCCTCAAGGCCTGTTTGCTGTGTCTGCATCATCACTGCAGCATAGCCTCCTGCCTGCGTTTGTGGTGTCAGCTTCCCTATGTAGGAGCTCAAAGCAACGCTGAGGGGGAAATACGACCCTGAAATACCCAATATTCTCTGTCACAGCGTCATCTTCATCTCAACGGGAGGATTATTGATGTTCTTTGGCCCCTCTGTATACAGGACTAGTCTAGGTGGGCCTACGGCTCGAGGCAGGGAAAAGAAAACTGATGTGAAATATAATTAGGATACGTGGCATGATGTTATTTATACATAGTATTCATCTTTTTTCTTTAAATATGTTCCAATTAGCTCTGCAACAACTTATTGACTCAATTAGTCAACACACAAATACAAATCTAAAAATTTTGAATCTTTTTTTTTGACAAAAAATGGCAAAACTTTTGAGGGTCAAGCTTCTCAAACATGAATATTTGACAGTAAACTGAATTTCTTTGACGCTTTGGAAACTTGTGATGGAATGTTTTCTCAATTTGCTGATATTTTACAGACCAAAACAATCAATGGAGAAAAAAACCATTAGATGAAAATACAGTGAAAACCTCTTATAGTGAAGGGTGATGAACATTATAAATGGATGATTAAAATAACCCTTCTTTTCCTCTTTTTCTTTATTCCTCATGCAGAACATCCTCTTATTGACATTTGCAATATTATTACATGAATATAAAGAAACAAAACGGAAAGCTTTGCTATTTACTGAATTTGACTGTTTTTCCTTCACGAGTCCACTCAAGGGGGAATTAAGTGGTCCGGCATTATCAATGCAATTGAGGACGGCTTCAACCACAAGTGTTTTACCCGCGCACATTGAGTTTCTGCCTCCATTACTAGCAGCCATGGATGTATCTCGTTGTTTGAGTAGACTACACAAAGTAGCTTGAGGAACAACAACTTTCGCTGCTGCATCTCGTTGGCTGTCATAAGCTGTCATTAAGATAAAATTACTTTCTTTTCCCCGTCATGATTTTGTTATTCCAACTCCTGTTCACTACACACACCTGTGTTGTCCAGAGCTCCCAAGATCCACAGCTGGTACATGGAGTTGAGCATGTTGTCTTCAGGTGGGGGATCCATGAAGTGGAAGAGGAGCAAATCCTGAACACCTAGAGACTTCAACAGCAGGACTACGTTGGCCAGGTTGGTCCTCTGGATCTCTGGGATGGTGGTCGTCAGCATCTCATTCTTATAGGCGCTCTGAGTGTAGAGCCTGGACGGAGAGGAGGGCACCAAGACAGACGTGGACAGAGACAGACACAAGAATTGGACATTTATTATTTCTGGGACAGAGAACAAAGTCATTGGGAATGAAATTGTTATGTTCTCTAATATGTGCAGACATGTCTGTGGGATTCTAAATAAGCAGTAAGCACCAGACGTAATTCAGCTGCAGAGGAAAATTCAGGAAGCTACAATTTATTAAAGGGGGGGATATCCAGAGTTAAAGTAAAGGACCCGACTTAACAAAGCTCTCGCAACAATTACAGCTGCGGTATGCGCTTATAATTACAGAATGATTTGAATGTATATGGAGGTTTTGAGCTTGTGAGCGAGTGCCTGCAGTCGCAGCTAAAAGGGTCATTGAGTGGGGAATTCTCCACGCAAGCGGAGCAAACCAGCGTGACTCACTCTATCTGCTCTCGAACACACACACACACACACACACACACACACACACACACACACACACACATCCGCACACACACACACACACCTTAACTGTACTAAGTGCAAAGCTCCTCCAAAACCGATTCTTCATAGATCTGTGTGAGCTTGTGTATAAGAGCAGGTGGGCAGGATTAATCCAGAAATATGTGGGGTTTCATAAGCATGCTAGCTCATTAGCAATGCATAATGGATCGCCCTGTGCGTGTCGCCGTCACTCAATCTTTACTTAAGTGAATATGGCAAAGCGGGGAGAGGTCAAGTGAAACCTCTGGCGAGGTCTTTTGTGGCACATTTCCACGCCATAAACAGAGTTAAACTGCATGAAATCCTTTGGAGATTAGAGTTCTGGCCCTCTTCCTGCCTCTGACTGTCTTGAAAGCATGGTCATGTCACACATCCAGAGCCCTGAGCAAATCATCCGAGGACAGCACTGATATCAAACAACTGAAGGAGGAACACACTTTAACAGTTACGCTAAAAAGATGCAACACTCTCAGGGAAACGGGAAAGGAACAGAAATATCATATTCAGGTGGTTTATTTCTGAATGTGAACTAAGATAGCTGGGAAATAATGTACGTTTCTGCCCTCAGGAGAATGTAAAACGAATGACAAAATGAAAAATAGCCTCCCTTTTGTAGAATCAGGAGAAGCCTTATTGCCCGCTAAAAGCTAAGTTTAGGAGCAGCATTGCAGGAATCTGAATATGGCACTTTCAAGATGCATCGGATCCAGCTCAACATTGATTGTGGCTGTGAGCATGCGTTTGTGAACACAAGGGCCATTACCTGTAACACTGTCCAGGTCCTGTGCGCCCTGCTCTGCCAGAACGCTGGTTGGCATTGGCCTGGCTGATGGGATAAACCTGTAGAGCATCCATTCCAATGCGAGGATTGAAAACCTGTTGACAGAAGAAACGAGTTAGTAATATAACAATTATGTCAGATTGGTTTAATAGGAAAAGGAACTTTCTAAAACTGCAGCTTGAAAAATAAAATAGACATACATACATACATACATATATACATACATACACACACACACATTCCTACCTTAAGTTTGCAGTATCCTGCATCCACGACAAACATGATTCCGTCCACAGTGAGGGAGGTCTCAGCGATGTTTGTAGCAACAATGCATTTCCTCACACCATCTGGAGCCTAGCAGAGGACAAATGAAAGCAGTCAGCTTTGTTTTCTCACTTTTGTTCATAACAATGACTCATAGATGTAAAGTGTACAGATACAAACCTTCTGGAAGATCTTGGCCTGGAGGTCAGAAGGCAGCTGGGAGTAGATGGGCAGCACGGTCAGAGCAGGAGCGTTCTCCAAGTCCTCCAACCGCTCCACGATCTGATCCGACGTCACCTGCGAGAACAAAGATATACCTTACTTAGATTTGGGATCACCAAAATGGGAAGAACCTATTTAAAATATATTTACACTATATATAAAAAGAGAGAAAACTACAGACGGAATCGAATCTGTGAATCGCTGTCCACTTCCATGCTTTTTAAAAAGGCAAAAACTACTTTACTTCTACAGCACATTTATACATGAAATTTAGATCAGTCCTTTATGCCAAAATTGTATGCAACAACCATTTGAGTGAGAACAGCAGCCATGTCCCCTCACCTCAATATCCTCCTGCCCGGGCATGAAGATGAGGATGTCTCCTATCAACCCGCTGAGGTGGATCTGCAGGGCCTGCTTCACTGCTGCCTCCACGTAGTCCTCCTGAGGAGTCTACACAGCACAAACCACAACAAATCACTCCAAAACAAAACCACTGACGTGACCTCACAACAACCAAAATAAAATGATTTGTGTTTTTATATGCCAAAAGATAGTTGATGTCAATTAACACAGTGTATTACAAAATATAAGTGAATGTGATACATCGCTTTACTGGGCTTATGTCTGTTGTGTAAACTTTTCTTATGAATGCATTTTATAGATTTCATCACAATCTCATGCAATTGTGCTTTGAGAATATATAAATTGGTCTTTGAAACATTACAAATCAGCAGTAATTCCTGAAATATGGCATAATAATAATGATGATCTGAAGCTACTAAAAAGGATGTAATGACAATGATTTAATGTATTTAGGATAAAGTGAATGTGTCTCTAAATGAACATGGAACAGAAACATACCTTGCTAAACAAGATGTCCACGGGAAACGTTCTTCCTGGAATGTGGAAAATGGGTACGTTGCCAAAAAATGCAGCAAACTTGTCTGAGTCCATAGTTGCAGAGGTAACTATGAGTTTCAAATCAGTACGTCGAGATACAACCTGATGGGAAACAGAGGACAGTTGAGTGGAATATTCAAGTTGAGTGTATTTACACTGAAATAAGTAAAGGAAACATCAACCTCACACGGTAATGTATCATGTAGACACACAGCAGAAGCAGCTGTGTGTATATCTATCTTTATCGGGTGTTAGGTAGTTGTACTGACCTCACGTAGCAGGCCGAACAGCACGTCAGTATTCAGGGAGCGTTCGTGAGCCTCATCCATGATAACAGCACTGTAGTGGTCCAGGTCCGACTCCCTCAATGACTCCCTGAGCAGGATACCGTCTGTCATGTACTTTATCAAGGTCTTCTCCGATGTGCAGTCCTCAAAACGGATTGCATAGCCCACCTGCAGGCAACAATATAAGACATACAGCAAATACTATTATATGACATGTGTAGGGATTATAAAAAATACACACACACACAAAAAAAAAAATTATACCTCATTAAAATACAACCACAGTAATTTTTGCTGATCTCCATACATTAGGCAGCTCCAGTATATATTGTTTGTTGCTCCTCAGTTCAAACCCCAGGCAGCAGCAGACATGATATTTTCCTTTAAACCACTAGATGGCATTGTTACACAGCACATGACTTGCTATCGAGTTTGTTCAAGAGAGCATTCAGACCCTCAACACAGACATTACTGTAGTTTAGGAACCATTCACCTTCATAGCTGAGGTACAAGGACACAGTAGCTCTTTCTGTCTCTACTCAGAGGTCACGGGGCAACTTAACTACTTGAGTGACCAGACAGGATTCAAACAAGTCCACAGTTTTACCATATTAGTTAAACTACTTATTCGATATTGACAACAAACGTTAAGAGTCAAGGTTCCGAACATAAACTTGGAGGGTAAATTAAAAAGAGTGCTATAATGATCTTCACGCATAAAAAATAAAACCTTGTCAGATCATCTTTGTCTTGAATATATTTCCTGTGTTTAGTTCTTAGGCGTAACCACTGATGATCAGCTTAACTGGAAAACAAGTGTCAAGTATCAAACAAAGCTATTAATGGTATGTTACGGAGAGTAAGACAAATCTTGTCAAGAAAAAGAACTTTCTGGATTTCTATATTACTCTATGATTTAGCCTTTCATATGTTTCGGCAATATATATGGGCAAGCAGTCGCTCATGTCTGATTTAAAAAAAAAAAAAAAAAAAAAAAAAAAAAAAGATCTTAAGCAACTTCTCTTGACGGAGTAGAGAACAGTACTATGTAAACTACTCATGATACAGTGTGGGACAGCAGTGCAAGTACTCGTTATAGTGATCCTTTTTCTTCCCTGGTCTTTCTTGTTTGGAAATTGTATTCTGTTCTTTCTTTTTGATACACATTTTCTTATGTCAACGTATATTTATTTTCTTTTGTTTCATTTTACCAAACACACACACACACACACACACAAAAGAACTAAACTAAATAAATACCTAATAATAATAATAGGACATCAAAAGCAGATTATTCACATTTGATGTTCACAAGGGTTCCACAATCACAAATAAAACTGCACACAGAGTATTAAATGTAGTGACTGTTTGCTTGAGCAGCTGTCTCACCTCCTCTCCAAGGTTAGTGCCGATCTCCTCGCTGACTCTCTTGGCCACACTCATGGCTGCCACTCTTCGGGGCTGAGTACAACCCACCATGCCATAGCTGGTGTAGCCATCCTCATGCAGGTACTGGGTCAGCTGCGTAGTCTTCCCACTGCCCGTTTCCCCAACAACAATCACAATGCTGTTGTCCCTGCGGATGCCAGTCAACGCATTAAAAAACAGTCAAAGAAATTTTGATGTAAAACACTTTTTAGGAGAAAATTGGGAATAAAACTGTATCTGAGGACAGCAATGCACTCTGAAAATACCTTATGATGTTGAGGAGTTGCTGTCTGACAGCAAAGATAGGCAGATACTGTCTCTGCTCCAGAAGGGTCTTCTTCTTAGCAAACTCACTGCTGGCCTCGTTCTTTTCCTTCATGTGGTCTGCAAATTTCTGCTCTGTTCTGTAATGCAGAGAGAGAGAGGAATCACCAACACATTAATATGGCAGGTCAGACATTACAGTTCAACTAGTTAGGCCGGTGAATTATCAAAAAGAAAAAGTGAAATGTCATCTAGCTCTTTGCATGGACAGTCTGGTCACCTGTAGTCTACTTTGCCGTCCTCTCCCACCGGTTTGCCCCCAGAGGAGTCTTGCTCTTCAGTCTTCTTGATGCCCATGATATCTCCCAACTTGGTGCCTGCCAATTCCCAGTGTTTGTGCTGTGCCTGAAAACAATGAATTATTCCAATTAAATCATATGAATATGAAGATTTAAGCTCCAGTCAGTAACTTCACTCACTCACTCACTCACTCACTCACACACACTCACACACTCACACTCACACTCACACTCACACACACACACACGGAAGAGATGACGGAGCATCTGGTGTTTCACCTGGTTTGCAGTTAGAATGTCATCAGCTGACCAGCTAATGTGATTATGAATAAATTATTTACGAAAGTGATGAAGTTAGACAGCGATGGCATTATCAACCAGACAGGTGCACAGCAACAAACCCCTTTGACATTTATCAACAGCAGAGTATGAAGATCATATCTGCGCTTCTCCACATTTCTCCGTTCAGATGAATAAACCAACGACATATTCATTTAAAGTCCTCACTGGTTTTAGCTATAAACATATCTACTGTACATCAACAACATTCTTAGTTGTTAATCCAGCCGACCTTCTTGCGTTCTTTCTGCTCACGATGTTTACGGACAAGCTGGCTGCCTTTACGAGCAATGATGGCCATGTCAGAGGTAGCATCTTTCACAGGGATGACAGGCTCCGGCTGCAGCAGGAAAAGAAATACACAAACATTCAGATACAAACTCTTCAAGTTTAGTTCTAGCAAAATCTGAGTCATTATTCAACTCCAACCATAAACCTAGTGACTAGAGGCAGGGTTCATCGTTTTTTACTTGCCCTGATACAGATCGTATTTGTTAGCGGTTATCAAATATAATTGAATTGTCATGTTCAGTCTTTATTTAAGTAAATGAAATGTGGCAAACTGTACAATGCATAGTTGGCGTTTCGGCCACATTCTCTAAGGCCACCAAACTAAACTCCCGTTTCCAGGATAATTTAAAATTCTTGCTTGTGCTTCAGCACATAAACTTTGTCTTCCCAGTCCGCCATGTTCTCGCGGGCGCCTGTTTGGTACTGCGCATGTGCTCCTCTACATAGAGATGAGAAGGAAGCGACACTCCTCACTCCTCAGCTAGGTCTGCCATTAACAGCTACAGAAAAAGCAACGTGTTTGAGTCATTTTTTACTACTTGTCCAATCGGGCTAACTGCTAGATTTACTAGCCCGACATGATATTTTACTTGACCGAGCAAGCGGACGATCCTTATTGTTGAGCCCTGTAGAGGCCTTTGATGTCATGAACTGTTTAGACCTTGTTTACCTGCTTAGTAAAGACTATTCTTCCATCCAGAAAGGGAGGAACCAGGTTATGAATCAGCAGATGAACCTTAGCAGCATTGTCCTCCTCAAAGTCTTCATCCACCTCTAACCTCTGCACCACACCACTGGTCAGCATACGGTTGGTCTCCCACCGTTCATTATCCTGAGAGAACAAACACAGCCGGTTACAAAGACAGTCCAACAAACAAGTATAGTACACACACACACACAGAGTAGATGTCTGTGCTTGCAGACACGCAGTTGTGATAAGGCCGACATGAAGCACTGTGGTTGTACCTCATTGATCTGTCGCTTATGGGCAGATATCCTTTTTTGAGTCTGCTTCTGAAGGATCTGCTCCCTCTTCTTTACATATTCTTCAGAGGTGGTAGTGAAAGGGTTGTGGAACTCATCATAGCCTTCGTCCATCATGTACCAATCTCTGTCAGCTTGCTGCAAAACCGTGAGACAATAAGAGATGTCAAAAAGTGGACACAGAAAACCGTTACAGCTTCTATGAGGCATAAATGAGAAATAACTCACCTTCTGGTCCTCCTCCCACTGGTCTTTCTCATCCTCGTTATCAAACATAAAGCCATCTTCTTTCCTACCTGAAGAAGAGACAGATTAAGAAATGTTCTGGGACATACAGTATTTAAATCCTGCATGGGAGCACAAAACGGCCTGATTTTAGAATAGTACCTTTTCCTTGTGATAAACGAGGTGTAGAACCCAAATGCTTTCTGTCATTGGCCCACTCGTTGTACTTGTATGATGGGGTAGGCAGGGGTGTGTCGTCAGGGTAGCGGCCTCTGACTGACCTAAGCACACAGCAGACAGACGTTATGTGAGGATCACGTGGCATCGGCATTCCATGTCAAATATGAAGAGCAGAACTAACAGTGAGGATTTATAAAAGCCTCTTACATGTCTCAGTGACAGTACATGAAAGGGTGTTAATATCACATACAAATATCAATGTTGTAAAATGCAAATAACCAGTAGCTTTCATTACCATTGTGTTGGAGAAATAAGGTGTTTGGAGAATGTTAGCCCAACCATGTTCAAATATTTGGTCTTTAACTTTATGAGGACAATCTCATCTAAGTTTTTTTTCTTTCTTAAACTTTTATGTAGATAAGTGTCTGCTTGCAAAAATAAGGGATATATTCATTCAATAGAAACTATTATTTGCATTTTGCCAAAAATCCAAAGTACAATTAAAACATTGCTATTATAAATTGCATGCCTGAGGAATACATTTCTGTTTCTGTCTGTTTTCAGTCTCAACTATTTTAAGTGCATTTAACAATCACTTTACTTTCTACTTTAACTTTTCAACTAAGGCTTTGGGTCAGGAGGATGAAATGTGAGGTAAAATAATTGACAGCTGTCTACCTGTCTCTCCTCTCACTCTCTCGGCCAGAGCGATGGCTTCGCTCGGAGCGATCCATCTCTTTGTGGGACAGGGCAGGGGACGGAGATTCCCACTGGGAATGCCGTGAACTGGAATAACCACTGTCATCCTCCTCCCAGTTGGAGCGTGAGGGTGTGAAAGAATCTATGTAGAAAACAAAATAGGTTCAGTCAACCAATTATGTACCATTATAAAGAACACATTGAAATAAAATCAGATGAATAAAACAAACTACCTCTGGGGCGTTGCTGTGGCGTCGGGGGTTCTTCTCTCTTCGTCCCTCTGCTGATGCGATCGGAGAAGCCATCTCTCTGTGAGCGCTCGCTCCTCTCACTGCGCTCCGACCGGCTGCTGCTGCTGCTGCCACGACTGCCCTCTCGCTCATCTGACACACGGAGAAAGTTAATCTCAACAGCCCTGACAGATCCAACATTTTGCTTTCATTATTAAATGATCTACCAATGTTGTTCATCCACTTTATAACAAATAAATAACGAATAACAAATAATGAACCACCGGTCATCACATGTTGTCCTACTCCAAAATAAAATTGCTTATTTTTCTCACAACAGTCAAAAAACTAAATGCATTGAATTTACCATAATATGATGTAGAAAAAAAATTCCATTTCCATTTGAGAGGCTATTACGAGCCAAGGTGTGCAATTTTTACTTTATGATTCTGGACTACAACCAGAAGTCTACTTGCATTAGAATGCAAACAACACAAGCTACATGTCACATGAGTGATCTTTAGAATCACCTCTTCGGTCTCTTCCCTTATCTCGGCTCCTTTCCTTGTCCCTTTCTCTGTTCTTGTCCTCTTTGGAGGAGGCGTAGACTCCATGCTCCCGCCTCTCTTTCTCTCTCTGCTGGTGTCGGCGTCGGAACTCTTCGCTGACCCCTCCGGGGCTTGAGGGTGTCTCGGAGCCAGTCACACGATACTTCCTGCTAGAAAAATGTAAATAAAACATGACACATTAGTCATACTATATGATTTAAAACGTCCCAAACAGTGCGGTCCAGGAGTGTAAAGATCCAAAGTTTTCAATATCAAATGAATTAGAAATAATGATAATCTGAATAAACATGAGGGATGGGTGTTGCCCGTCTATTTATGCATTATCTATAACTTTCAATCAAAGTATTATCATCATGGGTGAAGCACCAACACTTACCTCTCCTTCTTAGCATCCTTGTCCTTATCGTCGTCTTCTTCATCAGACCCAGAGTCACTTTTACCTTCCTCCCAGTCCTTGTAGGAGGAAACCTTTGACTTCTTTCTATTGATGTCATCGGCCTCTGCCTGTTCCTTGCTCTCGCGCTCCTTCCTTTTCTGGGCTGCCAGCAGATCCAAGCCCAGCAGCGAGGTGCGAGGAGATGGTGCTCGAAAAACATGGGGCTCTGCAGCAGCACTCTTCTTCTTCACCATCAGTCCACCCACTTGAGAATCTGGATCAGTCCCTTCCAGCCTATGCATGGACACATCGTCATCCATTATCTGTGGGGAAACAATTTGTGCAAAAGGTGTTAAGCTACTAAACTGTTGCTCATGGCATCCGTTAGACAAAATTACACATTTGTTGTTTTTAACTTTTTGTGCATCATGAATCGTATGATCTATAACATGCAATAATTAACCAATGACAAGATCCTAGAGTCAAAGGTGACCTCGCAGTATTGTCTGACCAGCAGCAGAAAAACCCAAGCAGCAAATCCTTACAGTACAGAAGCTGTGACAACAAAAGGTTTCCCATTGTTTAATAATAAAACACTTGGTTACAACAATTAATGTGTTGTCAAATTAGTCGAACTATCAATTTAGCTCCAAAACAACATTTGTGTCAGTTTCTGACCCTTGATACAATGGGGGTGTAAAATTATTTAATCTTCATCTTCCATAAGAACAGATATTTGTTCAATCAAACTTTACTTCCAGCTCAAAGGAAAAACGTCTGCTAACATATTTACTTACTCAGAAACAACCCATCGAGACACAGACAACTTTAGTTTCCCCCATTTGTTACCTTAAAAGGTACCTAAAGTCACAAACAGGGTCAGATTCATACTGGCTAGCTCTCCTGTTTGCTTTGAGTGAACTGTTGTGTTGTTTACCAATTTAACCTTAACGTTACAAATGACATGCAGCCACTAAGTCAACACTGATCGGCTTCAGAGGAGGAAACGCGTTGTAAATCTAAACTACGTTGACGCAGTAACTGTATTGCATTGGTGTATTTGTAAGTAAAATGAGTATATGTCCCCTTGATTAATAACAGATTAGATTAAGTGGAACTATTGCTTACCTGACAAAGAGCTGCTAGCGTCAGCAAGCCTGCGAGCTATCAGGTCCTGTCCCGACAAGGCCGGGCGGCAAACTGCGGGAATATGCCGCGTGTTTCTGTGTCTAAAATGCAGAAACTCTCACATCAAGTTAACGATTTGAGGTCAACTAATGCACGGGTAAGTACTCCAGAGAATGGAGGATATATAGCTGTCACTGGAAATGATCTAAACTGCGACTTTCTTAAACACAACGCATATGTTTACAGACAAGAGAGCAGCCATTGCAATCCCACAATTCTTCTTCTTCTTTTCAGTTTATTGGCGGACTACAAGCCAACGTTTAAGGTGCATGCCGCCACCTACTGTCCGGAGTGTGTAACACAACGACTTTATGACAATTGTCATTTAAACACAATAATGTTATTATTATGAATAAAATAAATAAAAAAATCCAAATAAAAAAAGACTTCATAGAGAAGTTATAATCTGGATATTAAACCCCAATCCCGCAATTCTTCTTTTTTTTGTGTATATTGGGAGTTGACCAACTAATGTAGAGGCGCATTACCGCCACCGCCTGGACTGGACTGTTACTGTTCTTCTTGTACTTAATTGGCGGTTTGTAACCGTTGCATACGAGGTGCACACCGCTATCCACTGTACCTAAGTATGTCGTATGTGACATTGTCCCTGGATAACTTTATATAATTATGTAATTAAAGTAATAATTAGTATAGTAAAATGTTGATCATTTTAAAAATATATTCTTTGATGTTTTATTTAATCCTGTGTGGTCTCCTGTTTCCTCTAAACACAACCAACTGGACTGTAGTGTGGACCAAGAGATTATGCAGGATAATAGATAAAGAAATAAATAAAAAGGAAAAAGTTAAATTATTATAGCTAAATTAGTTTCTTATAAAAAAGTAATGATATCAGTACATCGCCTGCTGTCTTCCAAAGAGACTTGACAATTAAAGGTCATGCTGTTTTTTCCTCCCTATTGACTGAAGAATGTCATTTCTCTTGATGTTATATTTTCTACATCCACCATTGCATCATCATTTTGTAGCTCGTAAGTGCAGTCGGATTCTCTTTTTCTAAGTTCTTGTGGGCAGCTACAGTGTGAAAGTAAAAAGAAAAAGTTTGCAATTCCGAACGCAGCTCATGTGAAATGTAGTATTCTAAAAATACCAGTATGTCCTACTGCATCCAGTCACATTTTGCAGTGTGCAAACCAACATGCTTTTCTGGCTATTCTGACCCATAATCCTTTGCGCAGCAGATATATGAGCAAGTAGGTCAAAGTTCAAGGTGCATTGTTGTAATGAAGTAGTGTGTCACAACTGAATGCATACTGCATGCAACAGTACATACTTTCTAAGGGCAGCTGCAGTATGTGCAAAATGTAAAAAGAAAAAATATTTGATTTGGAATGCAGCTAACTGCTGTAATGGTAAATGTCTACTTAGTATATTGTGTAAATGCTTAAGTGCTTGTACTTTTGCTGTGAACTCAGTAGACCTTCACCCTTTGTGTTAGCGTACGTGCTTAAATGTATCTTGCTGTTGTTGCAAATGAGAATTCACCCTTGCCTTCACAAAGATAACTGTAACTATGTTGTATGAGAATGTTTCAGCGCCAAGGCCATCTGGCCACTAGTTTTGCTTGCTGGCCGTTTGTTTTTCATTGTTGTTTTTAGCAGTCTGAGACCAAAATGTCTGTAACATTGGCCCCCACACTTTGTGCTCTTTCTGTATAAAGAAAGCGCGTTCACTTTACACTGAGACTGTACACATTCTGTTGTGATGATTGAACCTTCTCTGCACAGAGAATAAATACTCAAAAGACAACCCCTGGTTTTTGGTATTCTTTATTTCAGCATTAAAAGACTCATGCAAAGCGGGTATAGGATTTTTGTGCCAAGTTCTTGTTAACTTTCACAAGGGATCAACAGAAACCATCCTAACTGGAAACATTACAAACTGGCATGGGATGTGCACAGCCCAGAACAGGGGTACTCACCGGTACCCGTCTACTAAGCATCAATGATATTGGTAACAAGAGGTGTCTGAGAAGACTGGAAATTGTATTAAAAGACAACACCAACCATGGCTGCTATCTGGCAAGAGATACAGAAGTATCAGTTTGTGTTTTTCTTATGACGCAAAATGGGACTAAAAACTGCATTTTGTTGCACAGGCCTGTTGTACAATGATATTAAATAACCGTGTAACCTTGTGTACAGAGGTATACAGGTGACAGGTGACAGGGTTTGAGCATTATACAACCAACAAGTGTTTTTGCTGCTGTTGCATGAGATATGTTTTTATCAGATGGGCTTGTCAGACCAAAGTTTATGCTGCTTACTGAAAATATTGTCTTTTTTTCAGTGTCTCCTGAGACAATTAGACTTAAGTCTCCTGAAAGCATTATATACACCTAAATGTGATGAAATCCAGACTTTACATGTGAAATATATGATGAACAATTGGCAAAGTATATTTCTGTTCATCACTATTGTATGCTTCACAGGCTTTCAATGAACACAGTAAGACGCACATCAATACATAAAGTTCCCATTATTAAAAATATGTAATTACCAAAGTTTAATTTTTTTGCCTAGGGCTGTAGGCCTACAAACAAGGACATTTTCTGTATTACTGATTATTCACGTTTGAGTTCACAAATAATATGAATAGTTGAACACTGAAGAAACTAATTTTAGTTAATTGTAATTAATTTTCTGAATGAAAACATTAATGGAGCATGTCTACATGCAACATTAGACATGCTCCATTAATGTTGCATCAGAAAATGAAAAAACATAATATCTTTATGTCATTTAATTTAAATGACATAAAGATATGCTGTTTTTTCTGGCTTTCTAAATTGTGTTATACTATTTTCCATACTCGTTTTTTGGTCTAGAGTTACAAGAGGAATATTATTTCAATTATAACACATCTTATATTAATCATTATATCCCACATTGTGCCAAAACAAAGATTGTCAAACAAAAAGATATAAAAAAGAAACGTTATGTCATACAAAGATTCGTATGCGCAACCACAACGCACAGTTGACAACCTTTGCAAATTTCCAAGTCTCATGATCATCACGTGGTACATTTTGATTCGTCACCGGAGTGGAGGCGAATCAAAATGTCACAACTTCATTGGTCAGTCCACGTGTTTGCGACTCATAGTTAAGCGACATGCATGTCATTGGTCGGTTTCACATGTCTACTGATGTGCCGGTTTACGGACTTTTTCTATCCCGCAATTCACCATTAGTGTGGTAATACTGACGTTTAAGTCATCTCGCCTCTACGGTGTCAATAGCAGCTTTATTTGAGCAGAACTAACCTCATTCGAACGGGGTGCAAACTGACTTTAGACGTAACGTTTGCTAGCTAGCGTTACACGCACACCCGGAACTCAGAAGCTAACGTTAGCTTTGTCGGTTAAAAGTGACATAAGGGTTATTTACACTATTTAGAATGGGTGAGGAAATTAGTGAAGACCCCACTCACACGGGTAGTGGATCCGCTAATAACACCAATACAGAGGAAAACGGCGAAACAGAAGGTGGTGTAAAATATTACACGTTAGAAGAAATAAGACTGCATAGCATGAGCAGTGACTCTTGGCTCATCGTACACGACAAAGTCTATGACATCACAAGTTTCCTCGAAGAGGTAAGAAATAAGAAACACTTTCTGCAAACCGGTAGCAACTATTTCGGTCATATTTTAAGTGTGCGCTTTGGCGAAGTCTTTGGTTAACCTAACGTTAGCTATTTCGGCTAAAATGACTTCCTGGAATTCTGGAACGTTGCATAAACGAGTAGCTAACGTTACCTAACTGATGTTGATGCCAAAGCTTGTCATAAGTTAATGTTATTGTTGCTTCTAAGTACAGATGCATGATATACCTGCATACTATTTGATCCTTAAGGAGTAACTACACACGTTCACGTGCTTTTTAAGTTGTAAACTCAATAATATGACTATAACTTAACGTTACCTGTATCATGATTCATATGGAAGTTACTCGATATGCAAACTTTGCTTTTCAGAGTTTTAACATCATATGTTAATTCTATAATAAAAAGTCATTAATAATTTAATACTGGAGCTGCTTGCAGTGGAGCTAATTTTTAGTTATTCAACTTGTGATGTTAACTTAAAGTAATTCATAGTTTTTAGAAGGTGGACGTATGTACAGTATTTCACAATCTGTAAGGTAACTGGCAGCTTTAGCTGTCTATTGTAGAGGCATGTAAATCTTTAGTACAGTTATACATCTCAAAATGCGCAAGTACAGACTTGAACTTGAACGTACTTAGTTACTTTCCATAACTGATTGATCATATTGGTGCATTTCATAAATTTGCCTGTGATTTCAAGTGTTTTTTTCATTTCTTTAGGCTAATGAAGCATTATAAAACCCCTGTATGATATTCAGAGTGTGTTGAATATAAGTAAATTGACAAGTTCAACACTTGTATTTGTATTTCAGCATCCGGGAGGCGAGGAGGTTTTGCTAGAGCAGGCGGGTGCTGACGCCACAGAGAGCTTTGAGGACGTGGGACATTCCACAGATGCCAGGGAGCTGCTCCTGCAGTACTATCTTGGGGAGCTCCACATGGTAAGATCAGGTCTCTGTTGGCTCTGAAGGACCCGATTCCCTGCCTCTAGTATCTTTTCATGGTGTCCATATCCCTCGGTCAAATACTGACGTTAAACAAGCAGAGTAATCAGCGTCACCAAATCGCTTCGAGGAAAAAAAGAAGCCATTTGTTTCACAAAAGTTGCTCGGAGTCACAAGTTGGTGCCGTGAAAACAATTTGGGGATCACATGCTTATTAGCAAATTGAGGGCGATGACATTCAATCAAATGCAAATGTTGGGAACTGTGCAGCATAGTAGGATGAGACAAAAACAGAGTGTTGAACATTCAAAGATAGTTTTAAATTTCAAACTTTACTTTAGCTAAATTGTGTTTTATCAAGGCTTTGTAGAAAGTATACCATGTCTGATTCTTTCAGTAATTTTTTTAATAATATTGTATAGTTGGATAGTAATACTGAAGATAACTACTGTGTAATTGTGATAGCAGCACATTTCTTCTCATTTAGTAGGTTTTTTTTTGCATGGCCCCCAATAGTGTTTTAGTTAAGTTTCATGTTGCTATATCACTGGTTTTGCTATGTTTTTTTCCAACACACAGCTTTGCAACGATCAGCGTATACAGATTAATAACATATAAATTACAAGATTCATGACTGCTGAGTGGAAACATTCCTGGCGGTCTGATTATTGCTCTGGCTCTCCAGGGACTGATTTCTGCAGTGAGAACTGATATTATTCCGGCTGACTACTTTATTTTTAGATTTTGTCAACAGTTGTAAATATTAAACTAGTAATTAATATGAATACATCTGATTTTTGACCAACTACGGACTAATAAATTGACTTTGATTTTAATTGTTGGCTTGGTTATGAGTGTAATTTGTCTGTCATCAAATTAAGATTTATTGATTTTCTTTGCAGGATGACAGAAAAAAGGAAAATGCGACGGTAAGCAGCAAAGTCATTGAAACAGAATTAACAAAGACAATACAAAGATCTTGGTTTGTGGCTAAATTATATAGATCTCTAATTTGAGTCCTATTTGTCTGCTACAGGATGAAAATATCTCGAACTCAGGAGAGTCCAGGTGAGTCGTCATGATGAACATCGTGTGTCAGACTCATTGTTTACTGCTAATTATTCTGCTCACTTGCATGAATCCTTGTAAATATGGAGATCAAACAAACTATAAAGTGTTTTTTTAATTTCTGCAAATGGTTAAATGTGATTGATTTAAATGATCAATATCAACACTGATAGTTGCAAATTAAAAAGACGCGATGGGCAATAATAATATATAATTTATATATAAAAAAATACATTATTTCTTTCCAGCAGCTCCTGGACGACATGGTTGATACTTGCTATTGCAGCAACTGTCGTTGGTATCTTGTATCGCTACTACCTGTCTGAACACAAGTCTTCCTGAGCTGGCATGCTGTTTTCATCTCACTCTTTTCATCTGAAGGCCTTGAAATGTTTGACCAAAAACCTCCTCACACTGACGCGCACAATTAGGAGTGTCTGCATCCTCTGCAACAGGAACAGAAGGTGAGCAATTTGATAAAGTGCTTTTGTCCTTGTCCATCTTCATAGAGTGCACCAGACAGACAAGGTTGGGCAAGAACTTTATTAAATTGTCTGCCTTCAGTTTCTTTGCATTTCTTTGTTACTGCCTGTTGTCATTAATGCCGTTCTTAACTTAAAGTTGCATATGCATTTGACCCAATTGTCAATACTTTGATTACCCATTTGCCTGCTCAGAAAAACGGTTATTTTACCTGCCTGTATACATGCACCATCATTTCACTGATTCATTTAATGTTGACGTTAGTATGCAGAATGGTGATAGTTGACCGGTACCATTCTACTTTTTACACTGTATAATAATTCCCAATGCATTATTTTTGTTGTAATAAAGTGAAAAATGTTACTGCTACCTTACAATATGAATCAGGAGTTAGTCCAGTCACTCTTTACAGCAGTTTTCTGGTTTAAAATTGCTTGATTGCATTTATTACTTGGTTATTAATGCATTATGTAATTGCAGTGTCATATTCTTTTTCTTTTAAGTTAGTTATATGGTGTCAGTGTTTAAGTTAGAATCTGTTCTGATTTGTCACATTTTTCTACAGTTCTGTCATCGAGAATTTGTGTAAAAGTTCAAACTGCCTGAACCATATCAATATAAATCAATGTATGTAATACAGTAATATTGTATTACCTACATAGAATAGCTGACAATGAATGATGAGTGAATACCCTTGAAAGAAGAACCATTTATTTGTTTTTAACTGGTGCTTTTTCATAACCATGTTTCATTTGAATGCGTCTTAATTGTATGTTTTGGGTGAGAGGTACTGCAGCTGTCAGAGGGTTTGAATTGTATTCAGTGAAGTCTGGTGTGTGTGTTTCAGGCCACAGAGCATATCTATTTAATCTACTTTAGTTACTCAACATCTTTAATTCTCGAGGTTGCTGTTGGTAATGTTAAATATGCAATGATAAATAAATCTTTGCAAAGCATTTCTAAAATCACTCCTTTGATTTTATTTCCCATGACTATTGAAACAAGCATTTTCAAACTACAAAGACATAACAATTGTAAGTCCACTTACCACCGACCTATTAACATTCAACACTGAATATAACTTGCTATTTTTACATGTCACTACAAAATAACTTGCAGATTTCAATTTTGTTGGTTGGCTTTAATAGATATTTGCCATCTCTTTGCATTTCAATTGTCATTTCCTGTCATTCAAAGTCTCTTTGAATAAAATGAATCTTTCAAAAGATGTATAAATGGTGTGCTACTTATTTGTTATCACTCTTGACAATATCTGTTTAGTTAACTGTCCTTTCTAAAATGCCCTCTCTGCTTGTGTCAATTGTCATACAAATACAACATACAAAAAAACAAAACTAAAATGGCAATCTAGAAAACAATGATAGGTGTGCTAGCCAGAGAGGACAGACAAACTAACTTCTGATCTTAACATACATTTAATTGCTGGTAGTCAGCTTCTGAACTGTGCAGCAGGCTCTCAAAAGACAAAAGTCTGTCTATTATTGTTGAGGCCATTTAGAAAACAAGTTAAGAAATGATGCTGGGAACAAGGAATAAGCCCAAACACAAATACAGAGTAGTTGGGGCAACAGCTGCACATGTTCTTTCTATATTTGTACTATCATGGTAACAAATCTATAATAGCGAAAAATTAAAGTCGGTCTACTTGTCATGCTTTACAGGGAAGTGAGCGACAAAGCGCAATGACTGAATAATCCAAATTAAAATGTAACCACTGTAACAATGGCATTAATGTAGCCTAGCTGATAATGTGGTTATGCACTTGTGCACTGATTTGAGTCGGTATATGCCTGCTCCCTTCATCTACTTGTTTTGTGGAGGGGAGCAGGAAGCAGCGATTGAAATTAAAGACTTCCCATCTGCATCGTCCACAAGAGCCCTCACAGTGCAGAGTGCCCATGAACAGCAAACAGCAAACTGCAGAAAGCACAAATCAACACCCATTGATGCATTCTAATATAATCAGACGGGATGTATCAAGAGCTGGATGTCCTCTCGTTACAAAAATTGATTCATTGTTTAAATAGAATAAAGCATTTCAGTTAATCTAAAAAATAAAATAAGACTAATATTACATTTATTACTTATCTTGAATGTGCATCAACTCCTCAATTTTAGCAACTAAAAAACGTGGAAAAATCTTAAATAATATACTCATGCAATAAAATAAAATGAGCATTTCCTCCGAGCACCACCACAACCAGTCAGAAATAATTATACATTTATTGATGTATTGGATTTTGTCATGCCTTACTTAATATTAACACAGGGTGGCACTACAACCTCAAGATGTTGCATGTCAGTTGTGTCATTTGGCCTTTACCGGAAACAGCGAAAATATATATTAAAATTATATATTAAAATGGTTAATCCAACTTGTGCACAAACTAATAAATTCTTCGCAGAATACTGCCATGTTTATCTCCAGGTTTTCATGGGCATGGACCAGCAGTAAACTCAATAAACAATGCTGTCACACATGGTGGCAAATACATTATGCAATGATGAAAAAAAACACCTGAAACATTATTACTGTGACAGTGTGGTGCTGATAAAGACAATCAGATTATTTGAAATAATGTCTGGAGACAAAATACTGAAAAAACATATCTGGACTGTTTTTGCACCCCTGCCTATGTTTTGTATAGTAAGCCAAAGTAAGGAATGTTTTAGAAATGTGTTGGATCTAAATGGCAGAAGTTCTCTCAGTTTGTGTCCTAAAACTCATTAAAGACATTTTCGCCTGTCATTTCTATCAGCAGTCATCCTCAAGGAGAGCTGAGGCTGCTAATGGACAACACTCCAGTGTCCCGGGAGACCTGTTCAGCAAAAATCACCAATGGCTGGAAAAACACTTACGGATGCTGTAGGAACAAACAATATGCCCGATTGGTGGATTGACTTAGTCCAAAAAGTCACCTATATGTGGATTACTTAGTCTCATTTGTTTTACTTGAAATGTTGTTCAAATTGAATTCCTTCTTTGTTTTCCTGCGTACAGAAATACCATGGTAGCAGAGACAGCGGCACACAGAAACAACCAATGTCAGTGTCAAATCTTCTGTCTGCAGAGGAAATCCTGAGAGAGTTTTTGCAGCGTTGACAACTGCCTAAAAGGTTTACTAAAACGCTAACGCTAACCTTTCACAATAAAAACATCCCCACCTTTTTCTAAAGGATTTAGACCCGTGAAAGGAGTACATTCACTTTGGAAAAAATGTCAACATTTCTGCCGAGTCACGTTGCTGAGCCTGGGGCTCTGCTCACACAATGAGTTAATGAAAAATATATCCTGAATATCAGTACAAATAATGTCAAAATGTAAAGCTTTAAAATGTATACACCTGAGCAAATTAAACTTGGCCCATGTATTTACACCTGCCTTATATGAATATTTCATTACTAATTAGCAGACCATATAGTCACACGTATTAAGGAAGTGTCTGTCATGATTCGTTTCTTTCTAACCATTCTTTGCAAAACTAGTTTTGTGATAGATAGATATATATATATATATAGACCTGTTATTCATGAGGCATACTTTAAATTCATACCAATCCATTATTCTGATGTCGAAGCATTATATTCTCATCTTCTGATTAATTTCAATGTTACTTAGCTCTGTACCCCTGGCTCAACCTTTCATCCAACATGGCACTGGTAGGCGGTAATTTGCATAATCCAATTCAAGCGATTCATCATAAAACACTTCATCAGATGTAAAACTGAAGAAAGTGAACACTGACAGCAAACATTACCAAAATCCAACAACATGTCAAATGTATGTGCATGGTATAGCAAACCCAGATTGTTTAGTAATGTAAATGAACATTCCGCTGTTCCAATAGTTTATTGGTCATCTAATCTCTGTAGTGTATGATGTTGGAAATGTGCTCTTTTCAGATGTATAATACCGAATGTAACAACGGTAGACTAGGCACTACATTCAAATCAAATTATTCTGTCTACTCCAAAAAAACACATGCTACGGCCTACTACTACACACCATGTGGTCTACTATAAAACAGCCTGGGCATGTGAAACAAACCAAACTTCCATTTCTATATTAGAATTGCATTACTGTATTAAATTGCTCAAGCATGAACTGCTAGGAATTTTGCTTTCCAATTCAATCTTCAGAAAAACAAATCAACAACAGCATCTACAAGCGTTGCAGACCACAACACACCTGCCCCCAGATATACCAGAGCACACTAAAGCTGAGATGTTGACTGGAAGCAAACCACGCTTTGTCTGACAAGGCAGAGCAGCATGCTGTCATGCTGCAGAAGAACAACTCAGGTACTATGAGTAAGTTACACTGCTCTCCACGGTTCCTTTGACAGGTCTGTTTTGTTATTTAGTAATGTGGAGAACAGCAGAACAAACGGCAGAGCATTTTCATACAGCTGATAGTGAAGACTTTTCACTTTAATTTCATTTATTCTTTTCAAATTATGTATTTGTAAATTCTGAACTGACTAAGTGAAGACACACTTCAAAGGCATAATGCTTTATTTCATAGATCATCCATAAACCAATACATTATTAATTGTCATTTGTTCATTCTTTATAAAATTAGGAATTTAGAAACACAACAAAATGTATACATACAAAGGTCATTATTAAGTTGGGTATCTTATTGCATGATTTAGTGACAGACCTTCTGATGCTTAACACATTTGCATATGTACAAACATGAATGATGGGGACAACCAAAGGCTAAAATAAGTTGCATAAAATGTTTCTGAATTTCAGTTTCTTTGAATGTTTTTGGAAAGACTCTTACTCCTGATCAACTTTAAATCTAAATCAATCTTCACCATGACAGCTAACTCTATTCAGTGAAGAACATGTCATTGGCATTGCCAAGTTGAGTCCATACTGCGTTAGAAGATACTGAGAGGATGATCTTGGACTTAATATCTTAAAATAAACAACCGCAGCCTCAGAAGTTACCCAAGTTCTCTCTTTCCGGCACAAATGTGGTGACCTTTCTCCAGTGTAGCTGCATAATTAGTTTTCTCCTTGCATACACTGAAATGCCGTGACTTAAAGGTTAACTTCTCCCAGCTGTTGTATGCCAAGGTCTTCGACGCACTGTTTAAATTGAAGGAGAGTTTGATGGCTTTAATCTTTCTAAGCTTTTGTAATTGGATAGTGATGTTAGTTCACAAATTTGTCATATGAATAAGAGTCTAAATTTCAGTTTCTTGTGACAATCCAATTGACTAACCTCAAATGTCTGAGGTGAAATATGTTGACCTAAGCAACAAGTCTAAATACACAACAGCTGACACGAATAAAAGATTAGTTATATATCTGTATGCAAAATAATGGTAGGCAATTCTGGGGCACAGACAAGGCTGACAACTAAAACAACTAAAAGGTGGTTTAAGATGCCGTCTCTGACAATGAATCAAATCTTGGTATGTCAAATCTGTGTGCATGGGTAAAACAAAACAAAAATCCAAATAAGTTATAAATTGAGCCCATGTTCCACTCAACTGAACATTGTTTAAAAAAAAAAAGAAAAATATACAATCATCAATAACTCAAATCACAATGATGTAGACTGTGCAGTGGTTATTTCAAGTACTTGTCATGATAGCCTGTTTTAGTGCCAATCTGTCTGCATTGCAACCCATGTGACCCACATCTTACCAATGATACCTTACTTAGAGATATGTCAATAATTTGACGTCAGTTGACCTGCTCAGGCGGACAATACAAGACAGCACAGAGGTCACCGACGATGTCTCTTACCATGCCAGTGGTGCTCTTCTGGTGCGGACATCCTAAGCCAAACTCAACAGGGTGCAGGTGGAGGATACACTGGAAGAACGCTCATAGACACTGTTGTTATCATCCAGAATTCCGGACACAAAATGTGTCTTTGAAGTGCTGCGGCATCCGAGGGTGTCGGCCAGTTTTGGGCAGAAGGCCAGAGCCAGCCTTTGGAGGACGAGGTGGAATTTCCTGCGGAAGCTTCGGTTTACCCAGAAGTAGAAGATGCAGTTGAGGAAACCATTGGAGGTCGGCAGCCATACCACCACGAACTCAATCCACTCTGGTGCGCTGCTGCCCGAGACTGCTGTGGGGCAGAAAACATGGCGATTGAAGTGGAGCAAGTATTCACAGCAACCGTTAACACAAGACAGCAGCTTCTGACTGAGAACAGTTGTTAACCTTTTGTTGACCTTTTTTATGAAAGGGTCACAAATAAAACAAACAGCCTCGCTTTCGCTGGTTTATGATGATGTCTAGAAAATGAATACATCTATTTTTCAGAGATGCGAGTCTTTCCACTGACAGCAATGATATGAAGCCATCAACATTTATAGTCTAGATACAACAGTACAAAATGAACTGGTAGATTTGGTGGCGTAGAGGCAACCGCTTTACATTGAGGCTCACTAGCATTTGGACAGCAGAGCACTTTGAAGTTTAAGTTAAGTCTGTCAGCTTCATTTTGCAGGGATTTTCATCCATATCAGATGAATTACAGCCCTCTTTGGAGAAGGTCTTCACTTCTAAAAATATTCACCGACTCCATTTCCAGTCTCAATTACTACAAGACAGCACGGGGTTGGGGTAAATGAGAAAAAGTAAAAAAAAAAGGCCCGAGTCATAAAACTGGCCACGGGTCAGTATATTCATGCCCATAATTACATAAATAACTTTGACAGCTATTTCTATCAGCACAGTCACAGCTGAAATCGATGGAGAAATGAGCAGAGGGGAAATAGCCATTAAATATGTTTAATTGTGAATTAATCTTCCAGTAGATCTTCAAATACTTACTTCTCTATTTTCTTGCTACCTTTGAAACTCTAAGGTTGACTTAAGCATAAATACTGCAATATCAACAAACACATTGACTCTGAACGTTGTCACTTAGATTCAAAAACATTTGACCCAGAACAGCTAAAAAACACCTCATATCCTGTATGTGCCCAAGTAGCCATTGCAGAGTTATTTTACACGTCTTCAGTCATTGTGCAATCAGCTGGGTTGATCTCAGGAGCTTTAGTTCTAAAACTCTAAGCTGCCCTGTATTATTACAGAATCTGGCTTCACAAAAAAAATGGTTGCAAGAGCAGTTTCATGTATTTCAAAACAGTTAATGTCTCCAGATATACACCAAAGGGATACAACTATTCTAGAGTTTTCTTCAACATACGACTTCCTCAGATGATTCTGGACAACTTTGTGTTCATTTTGGCTAAATTCGCTTATTTAATGAAATGTGTGAAAATTAGCTCAAAAGTGGTAAATGTGCAGACTGGAGCCAAACAAGATGTTCTCACTATGACCACAGGTAAATGTAAACTGTAAATTTAAACCATGATTGCGAGGGAGTTTTGGTCTGTACAGCCTCCTTCATTCATTATTTATATTCCACCAATATCCAATGAGAAAAAAGGATGCTGTATGTTAAAAGCGATTTTCAATAAGAGTGCCATCAACAGAATTAGGGAAGAAAAAGGAAGTAATCTCTATATTGCATGGCAGGCCCTTTCATTTCTTTTTCAAGATCCCCCCGCACCTCCTGAAAAATGTTTATTTCAGCTTATTTATTGCTTACCATTGTAGATCATAGCTGCCATGCAGGGTGTCCAACAGGTGTAGTAGGCTGCCATCACAGGCACAAGCACTCTGGATGCCACATTGTGTCTCCTGCGACGCGCACAGTCGTATTTGCGCAGTTTCAGCCTCTGCCTCTTTGCCGCGCACCACACTCTCAGATTTGCGTATGTCATGATGATGGAGCAGGGGAAAAATATAAAGCATGTCAAGCTTAGGGAGTATCCAACATTTGTGGAGTAGGACGGATTGCAGACCAGGGATGCATTTGAAAAATGAACCTCGATAATACCATCTGGAAATGATATTGGCGACAGTAGAAAGGGAGGGAAGCACCAGGCGAACGCGATCAGGAGCAGTGTCCTTTTTCTTGTCATCAGAGATGAATATTGCAGCGGGTAAAACACCGCGACGTACCTCTCCAGGCTTATCGTGGCCAGTGAATACATGCAGGTGGAGTAGACGGTGGCATTGCAAAAGGCCACGACGTGACAAAGCGCATCTGGCCCTTCGGTGTAGTCCTTTAGCAGACTCACCCAGAGATTCAAGGGCATGACCAGCAGTCCAAACGCAGAGTCTGCAGCAGTGAGAGAGAGGAGAAAGTACCGAGAGTTTCTTGACCAGCCAGCCACGGAGGAAGTAATAACCAGGAGAACTGCAATATTTCCCAAAGTGATCATCACGCCCAAAACGATAATAATGCTTACTTTGACGGACCGGTGAGTCAGCTCCTGCAGTCTCTGAGGGTCAACACCTGACAGGGTGGAGTCGGCTGAAGTTGAGAAGTTAAGCGTTGAATACATCTTTTTTTTTTTCTCACAGTGGCATGGTCGCGACCAAAACATAAAGCACATGAGGCAAACAAATCCGTTGGAAGACGCAAAGGTTTGGGGTTACGCTCGAAAGCAGCACTGCAGCTGCTTGTAGCCGTTTACCTCGACAATCAGAGGCACACCTGGTGCAATTAGGGCTGGGTGGCGACAGTCTCCTCCAAACATTCACTGCAACAGCGTCAACATTTCTTTAACTGCTGTCAGAATAATTGCTTTGTAATTTCAACTAATTTTAGAAATTGTATAATTTATTTATATAATAGGTATCTTAGTGGCAGATAATTGTGTGTGTTGTTTCTACAACTTTAAGGTACTCTTGCTGTCGTAGATTATATTGACTCAGCACAATATAATAAAAATACTTTTAAAAAGGCAATTGAAGGATATTATATTTTATGAAAAGTTACATGCTATGAGGAAGACTGAGTTGAAATGCATAGTTCATTTATTGAAAGCAACATTTTTGCAAAGCAGTGTGCATTTGTATTTTTTTTTGATTATGACTTATTGATCACAAAGCTGAGTACTAAGTCTAACCTCTCTCTTTTTTGGTCTCATGTTATGTCCTTTGATCCAAAGAGCACCTGTTTTGCATTTGTGAAGTGGCACTCATCAGCTAATGTATTGGTATGTATTGATATACTAATATGCTTATATGTGCATGTGTTTGTGTATGTGCACAGTAAGTTTGATATGCAACCAATACGAGATTTGTCTGTAGAAACTTTATGGCAAATAGGTTCAAACAAGTACAAAACAAGTGGGGCTAATCTCTCAGAGAGGGGCAGGAAGGAATATTGTGATAGATGGGTGTAAATGATTGGTTTGTATTATTTCAGGTACATCTTAATACAAATTCACTAACCATAAGTCCATTAGTACGTTGAGAGTTATTGGTCACTGTAATCATTCTTGTTCTTCTTTCTAGTGCGACTTCTCTCTGGGAGATGGGAAACAAAGTTCACAGTTTTGTGTAAAAGCTCAAGTTAATCTTATGAGAGTTAGCCAAATCAAGCAACCAGTAACTTCCACAATCTACTCATAGCATGTGACTGATGTATGGAAATAGAAAAAAAATGAATAGAACAAATCTGAACCTATCCTTTATGGTGGTATTTAGGCACACAATCACACTGTTCTTCTGTTTCTGGGACATGTTATTGATGTATATGATGGGTATCAGGATTTTCTAATGTTATCTATGGAGTGTGGTTTTTTTTTTTCTCCAATTAGCATAATATACATGGTGTTGGGTTATCCACACTTAATATGTAGAAGCTGACCTGAAAGCTCTCTCTGTGTGACTTTATTAGATACAATTAGCAAGACAGTTTCAGCGCTGCAGGACTTTCATTGCATCCAGTAGGGTTGTCTGATTAATTGTAATTAATAAAGGTGAGATGTGAGTGTAGTGTGTGAACTCTAATGTAAATACTACTAAGAACTATGTATCATATGTCTCATGAATAATTGATACGACAGAAACATTGTAGTACAACTTACCTTGTAAAACAGATCTAATTTAATGTTTTTACAGTCAGCATTGCTGTTTAAATGATTGTTTATTGCAAGTTGTGCAGTGGAAGCAAATACAAATGCCACTGTTGACTGTATCCACAGCCACCCCTTCCATCATGCTTCAAGTTTGCAGGGCAGCCCACCTTGGCAGGTTTCATCACCCACAATAACAATGAGTTAGTCAACAATTCATCACTATTAAGGTGCCACAGAAGATGTATATGCTCTGTCACAGCCGAGGTAGCCTGACATCTTACAACCAATCATGGTCCAATTTTCCCGATCACACACCATCAGTGTCAGGCTTTCCTTCACCTCCTGTTTGAAGAGTTTTTGTTTGCACTGCTGAGTGGTAGCTGCCATCTTCTCTCCTTCAAAAACAAACAAACAACTTGATGCAAGGTCAAAGAAAAGGGCAGGGAAGATTGTCACTGACATTTCCCACTCGGGTAACAATCTGTTTCAGAGGTATTATTCTGTGTGACAGTCAGTCCATTAAACAACACACTCTGCAGGCTCAGTCACCTACTCTCCTGCATCCAGGAACAGTAATACCACCTGTGATGTATTATTACCCCAAAAGTCAATCAAACAAAGTTACAAGTCTAGTAGCTCCCATTTAAATGAATTTAAATTTTAAACCTTGATATCACAGTAAATACAGTTGTGTGAAAAAGTGTTTTTCCTGATTTCTTATTTTTTTGCATGTTTGTCACTTAAATGTTTCAGATCATCAAACAAATTTAAATATGAGACAAAGATAACACAAGTAAACACACAGTTTTTAAATGAAGGTTTTTATTATTAAGGGGGAAAACAAATCCAAACCTACATGGCCCTGTGTGAAAAAGTGATTGCCCCCTAAACCTAATAACTGGTTGGGCCACCCTTAGCAGCAACAACTGCAATCAAGCGTTTGCGATAACTGGCAATGAGTCTTTTACAGCGCTGTAGAGGAATTTTGGCCCACTCATCTTTGCAGAATTGTTGTAAATCAGCCACATTGGAGGGTTTTCGAGCATGAACCGCCTTTTTAAGGTCATGCCACAGCATCTCAATCGGATTCAGGTCGGGACTTTGACTAGGCCACTCCAAAGTCTTCATTTTGTTTTACTTAAGCCATTCAGAGGTGGACTTGCTGGTGTGTTTTGGATCATTGTCCTGCTGCAGAACCCAAGTGCGCTTCAGCTTGAGGTCACGAACAGATGGCCGGACATTCTCCTTCAGGATTTTTTGGTAGACAGCAGAATTCATTGTTCTATTTACCACAGCAAGTCTTCCAGGTCCTGAAGCAGCAAAACAGCCCCAGACCATCACACTACCACCACCATATTTTACTGTTGGTATGATGTTCCTTTTCTGAAATGCCGTGTTACTTTTACGCCAGATGTAATGGGACATACACCTTCCAAAAAGTTCAACTTTTGTCTCGTCAGTCCACAGAGTATTTTCCCAAAAGTCTTGGGGATCATCAAGATGTTTTCTGGCAAAACTGAGACGAGCCTTTATGTTCCTTTTGCTCAGCAGTGGTTTTCTTCTTGGAACTCTGCCATGCAGGCCATTTTTGCCCAGTCTCTTTCTTATGGTGGAGTCATGAACACTGGCCTTAATTGAGGCAAGTGAGGCCTGCAGTTCTTTGGATGTTGTTCTGGGGTCTTTTGTGACCTCTTGGATGAGTCGTCGCAGCGCTCTTGGGGTAATTTTGGTCGGCCGGCCACTCCTGGGAAGGTTTACCACTGTTCCATGTTTTTGCCATTTGTGGATAATGGCTCTCACTGTGGTTCGCTGGAGTCCCAAAGCTTTAGAAATGGCTTTGTAACCTTTTCCAGACTGATAGATCTCAATTACTTTGTTTCTCATTTGTTCCTGAATTTCATTACATTACATTACAGTCATTTAGCAGACTCTTTTATCCAAAGTGACTTACAATTCAGAGTCTATCACATTTCTACACCGTAGGCACAGCTACGGGAGCAATTTTGGGGTTAAGTGTCTTGCTCAAGGACACATCGACATGCGACTAGCGGAGCCGGAGTTCGAACCGCGGACCCTCTGATTGAAAGACGGCCCTGCTATCCACTTAGCCACAATCACAATCACAATATTTAATCGCAGCATGATGTCTAGCTTTTGAGGATCTTTTGGTCTACCTCACTTTGTCAGGCAGGTCCTATTTAAGTGATTTCTTGATTGAGAACAGGTGTGGCAGTAATCAGGCCTGGGTGTGGCTAGAGAAATTGAACTCAGCTTTCCAAAGATGTGATAAACCACAGTTAATTTATGTTTTAACAGGGGGGGGCAATCACTTTTTCACACAGGGCCATGTAGGTTTGGATTTTTTTTCCCCCTTAATAATAAAAACCTTCATTTAAAAACTGCATTTTGTGTTTACTTGTGTTATCTTTGTCTAATATTTAAATTTGTTTGATGATCTAAAACATTTAAGTGTGACAAACATGCAAAAAAATAAGAAATCAGGAAGGGGGCAAACACTTTTTCACACAACTGTACATCATATGACCTTGAAAAATAGCCTTTGTGGGACATTACTTAATGTATACATCACCAGAATGAACAAACACAGTTGTACATTATGCAGAAAACATTTACAATCAATGACAAAATGTTATATTTGTATCGTAGAATTCAGGTAATGAAAAAATATTTTCAACTCCATGAAGATGTTTCTCTGCAGAGTCCCACAGTGTGTGACAGAATGTAACAGCAGAGTAGCAGCTGCTACAGTGTGCCATGGGAGGAACTTCTCCAACAAAAAGTATACAGAACACACCCACACACACATTGACCGTAAATATACACTGTATACAGTATATGGATCTAAGACACAGCTTTACTGTTCTGCTACCACGGTTGGATGCCCCAGAGGAGAACTGACAGGTATCTTCATTTAATAAATGTGTTTCTCGCCGTCCTAATGAGCAGATTTTTTATCTCGGTGATGTCTAACACGAGGCCTGGGGGAGGGGGTGGACTCAGGCTCTCAGGTTAATATGCTCAGTCCCCCTCCCCCATTTGTACTCCTTCATGTTCTTTGAACAGTCCATTGCGTGCTCCTTACCTCAGCTCTTACCTTATCTCATTTTGAGAGGATGTGGAAGCACCAGACAGTCACAGATACAGCACAAGATGCTACATATATTACCAAAGTGCAAAGAGTGAATGGTAACCTACTATTTTGCAAGAAGCTAATACCAGATTCATTTATTTATTTGTGTAATATTTATCTAATTAGTTGTACAGTATTCACTGCTTGTCCTCATGACGCTACATAATTAATTCACAACCATTAAGGTGGTTTGTCAGCCAATTTAAATCCAGTGTTTGTTTTTAAAAGAGTAGCCTCATGCATATTTTGGAGGAAAAAGAAGGAAGTGCACTCTGAGCCATTTTCTTATCCTCTCAGTTCATTCATAAATACAGCTGCCCTTTGAGTATTTTTGTGTGGCTCAAATCATGAGATGTTTTCATGTGACAGAGAGGGAGTGTGTGTGGGTGTTTTGGGTCTACATGTGTGGGTGTGCACACAAAGCAGTACTTGCCCAAAGGTTTATGAGAGGATGAATTTGTACATGCTTGCAAATGACTATCCTGTCAGTGGGTTGACTCCTCCATTGGACAGCTACTGTACAGTACTTCCTGATGTGGAGGAAGGTAGCCATTGATTGTATCTGTCTATGCATGTGTGCTTGTGTGAGTGTTTGTGTGGGCAGCAACACTATCTAATTCTACCAGTGAGGGTTGTTGCATGATGTTTAAGAGAGATAGTATAGGTTTGATGGGCGATTGTGTGAAAACTTGATGTTTGTCTTGACAGTCTGTCTAACTTATAGCGGGGAGCTATCAGCGCAGACAAAACCAACCTGGCAGGTTGGAAGTTATTAAAGTGGTGTCTACATCCTTTTTGTGCCCGCACACCAATGCGTCCTCCCTGTGGACTCAAATAAGGAAGAGAATCACATGCATTGTGCAGAAGCTGAATGGTGAGGGTATTTTACATGGACTGCTTATGCATAATTCTGCAATACACATCAAATATATACAGAAGAAATATAGATGAATCATATTCAGATTTGACTCATATGCCAATATTCATATGGCTCTGCTGCTGTATAATCCTCCCATTCTTGGACTAGATGCTTGAATCTAAAAGAAGTGACTCCAACACAATTTTTAATGGGGACAACATGTGTGAGGTTCCTTTTGTGTTTAGAAGAATGTATACCAGAGGTGAGAGAGACGCAACAAGACACCTTGTAGTGATTAAGTACAGTCAATGAAAACAAACTTAGGTTTTGGGTTTGCAGAGAAACATGCTATATTCCTAAATGCTGTGTGTGGACTGAAAGATATCAATCTGGTGCTCTAAATTCCTAAAAAAAACCTCCTGGATAATTTAAGCAGCACACATTGACCCTGTTACACAATGTTTGTATGTCATAGTGCCTCTGCTTCTCTCCCTTGTACAGAAATACCTACACCAAGGCTAGGATTTAAGCCTTGCATAACAGCTATTCACCTGTCATTTAAAAGCACTGGGTATTGAATACCACTGAAAATATGTTTTTCAGAGAATCACCATTGAAGTGAGATTTTAAAGAAAAAGGTTTGTCTGACATTGGAAAAGTGACCCACCAGCCAGGGGAAATCCTGCTTTGGTACTGTCGTGCATTTAGCATTATAATACAAATTTGAATGTGAGTCAGAGGGTCTCTTCATTAAATGTTCTACACATTTAATACTGGGATTTTAGTGATCTGTGTGTGTGTGGTAATGTGTTTTAATTCTTAAAAGTTTCTAAATTGGAAAATTGTAAGCTGTTTAACGGATGAAATTAATGGATCCAGAAAAGCTGGAACCATTGATTTGATCTTTAATGTTTTGCCAATGGTTGCAACTTACATACAACCACACAATCCTTTGCTTCCCTTGCTGGTCAGCAGCATGCAGCTTTATTTCGAAGCTCCCAACTGAGCTGAAATGAATGCAATCTGTCATGAACAGATTTTAAGATATTTCAAGTAGATATTTGTACTGCCACTTTTACTGAAAGTGCATTATGTGTACTGTTCTTATAGTCTCACGGCCAGTGTACACAGTATAATAGTAGGTAAAAGAGACATTGCAAAACATTTTAACATGTTTAACATATACAGTATGACCAAAATCTGATATTTCACCCTGCAGTTTATCTCAACTGCCATTTGCCATTTCTCAGCTTAAACAAGATAAGACAACAAATTAGATCGCTGAAAAAACACCATTTCACCACTTCAAGCAAATGAGCAAGTCAAACTCAGTACTTTGTTCAAACAAAGAATTGTGCGTGTGTTTGTGTGTGTTTATATGATCTGCTGCTCATTGAATTTGTTGTCTTTGATTGGATATAACATTTGAAGGTGCTCTCAGTAAAATTTTAAATAAGATATACGTAGCTGCAGCTGTAGGGATAGTCTACAACATTGGCAAAACTTCCTCAAAACATCTTGTTTTTTAACAATTTTGTGTGAAAAGGCAATAAAATATGTTCCCTTTTAATAATAGAGCAGTGATAGATCAGTGAAGAATATGCCCATATATATTTAATATTCATTTTTTAGTCACTGAAATTAAAACGTGTACATTTGGCCCCAGCAGGACATAACTTGAGATGACCATTTTCTCTGTGCTTGCGGAGGTCCCCATTGCTCTACAGTCCAGTTCTGTACCTTCTCTAAAACCCGACCTTGCCTGGTTCATTCCACTCCAGAGGAAATTGTGATAAATATAACATACTGTTGTGTAACTGCAATATTAAGACCTTGTGTCAATTCATAGCTTAAGTGAAAGTCTCGTTTGTGATTGACTTCTCTGCAAAGCTGATGCATTTTTCTTTTACAAGTTGGTTCCTGTTGATTGTGCAGAGAAATGTTTATTATTTGACGTCATTCATGTGTGCGTCAAAGCTCTGATGCTGAGTAACATGCAGTGAATGACAATGAGCTGCTGAGTGGCTGAAAGGACTGCAGCTTACAGTTATGGCATTCAGCTTTACACACCTTCAAAAAATGCAGTTTATTAACAGCCTAATAATATCACAATAAAAGGTTTTTAACAAAATATGATGATAACACCAAACATTTGTGTTTTCAAAATGACTGTGTTGAATTTGGTATATAATTTAGATTACTTCTGAGTCCCAGCCGATATGTAAAAATCAAACACGTTTATTATGTTCACAACCTTAGTTTTACGTGTTAGCATGCTAACAATTGCACATTAGAAACAAATGCAGCTGGAGCTGATGGGGATGTCATTTGTTTTGTAGGTATTAGCAGCCCGTTATCATGCAAGTTTGGGAAATGGTCACGAAATGTAATTTATTGTTTTCATGTTCAGAGACACAAATTGTCCATTTTGTTTGTCTCCCGTCATGAAAACAATGCCAATTTAAAAGTAAATTTGAATCCTTTTTCGCGATGGACACATGAATTAAATACATCCCAGCGACTATGCAACGGTCAGAGCTGGTGATGTAGAATTAAATATCGACAAAGACCACTTATGGTTGGCGGGTAGTGAGGTGGATGGTCCTTCAAACATAAGGTCAGAAGATCACCAAAGTCCTTAGATTCATCCGGAGGAGAACATAAATATCGGTGCAAAACAATCTAAAAGTCTTTCTTTGTCTGAAAGACGTTTCAGTCTGGACCAAAGTGGTGGAACAACACTGACATTAAATTAACAATTTTTGTTTTTCGGTAAATAGTATGCAATAAGCCCATTATATATTATACTGTATACACACACACACACACACACACACACACATACTAGTTCACAGGCAGCTCTGCACATACAGGATGTTGGAGGGGCAAGTGCAGAATGGTTTATTTCACAGTTTGAAGACCTCAATAAAAGATCAAAAGCAAAATAATGTAATGCACACGCCGTCAACTTTTTATCTCAAGCCTCAGGACAGTTGTCAAGCTTAATAATGAGCCTTGTTTAGATCCGTCTGTTGGGTACAATTAGTTTATTTACCATGCTAACAGAAAATCAGATTATAGCTGCCACAGATGAAATCTTGCTGGAGAAAACAAAAGCACGTCTAAACGACTACTGACTGAACAGAAGAATGCTCTTCTGCCGCCTGTGTCTTTAGCACCAGGCTGTGATAAGAGTTATAATCATGATTCATCTGCAGGCTGGAAAGGAGAAACGTTATTTTCTTTATTAGGTGATAGTATGGTACCAGTCGTTGTCAAGACTCAATAATGGTGTTGTCAGACAACAGAGGTTTTATTGCACATAACAGCATCTGAAAGACTTTTCCAGGCGGTGCCATCAGAGTTGATATATTCTCTGTGGTGGCAGCATAATGGTAAAGACGTCACTTATTTCTACACCCAGAGTATTTTGCAAATTTTTATATGCATTAAATTAAAGTTTGAAGAGTTGTAAAACATCAAAATGAAATAACATTAGAAAATGAAGGCTTTCTTAATCTAATTAAAACTTCTCTATATGTGACTGAAAAAACTATAATAACTAGAGGCATAATAGGTGCAGTTCATTCTATGAAAATATAAAAGATTTCTCGGTAGCTAACTGATCTACTGAAGTCAGCGAGGTTGTTGTAGGTCAATAGGGAGAGGCCCGAGGATCCAAGCACTGAATAATCGATGTCTCTCATTTCTGCAGAGGCTCAGAGGCTTCAACATCTGCAACAAGATGCTGCAGATGATCTAGCAGTCTGTGGTTGCCAGCGCTATCTTTTATGCTGCCGTGTGCTGGGTCCAGAGAGTGGGGACAAGAGATGCTAACAAGCTCGTCAAGCTAGTTAGAAATCCTGGCCTAAAGATTGGAGGAAGAATTGAGCTGCACTTTCTAGAGGCGATGTCAGAGAAGAGGATGCTGGTTAGCACCTGGTCCACCACATGCTGGTTGAGAAGAGAAGTGTCTTCAGCCAAAGATTTAGGTGTTCCACAGAGCGGCAGTGGACATCCTTCCTGCCAGTGGCCATCAAATTGTAAAACACAACCGAGATCGGATTTTAACTTACAATTCATAATCACGACAATTTTGCAAACGTTTTCTAGCTCTTTTCTAAACCTAAGTGGTTTTGTTGCTATAACCTATCTTCCTATGATGACGTAGGTTTGATTCGAAAAGACACTATGAAGGTATCAAGCGTATATTGACACACCATCACTGACATGTGAAGCTAGAGGGGTAGGTAGAGCATTATAGTTTGAAGCTTAGTAGCACTGACCAAGCTGCGTTATTTGACACAATGGGGAGAGAACGTGTTAATGGTTAGTAACCTTGGTGACCTCGTTTCACGCCATATTTGTTCACATCCGGAGATAACTGAGAAAACAGCCACTTCATTGGCTCCTCACTGCTGGGCAAATTGAAAATATTCTGATGTTGAGCGCTATTCATTTTCCTATCCATTTTACAATAGACATCTTACAAACTGCCATTGTTGAATGATAGAGCACTATACGCATGGCATACGTCTCTATTCTTCTTCCCCTCCCTCTCAATCTACATCCCCTCCTGTTGTGGGTTCACTGCTCTTTATCTAAGTAGGAGCAGGTGCTTGCAGAAGAATCCCCCAGGATTTCATCTCTATATGAAGCTGGTCTACCATTCATGCCCTGCTCACTATCAGTTTGCTGCCTTAGTGTCTAGTAGAGAAATAGGGAAAATGGATTTCTGTTATCCAAACATTACAAAACGCAGCATATTCACTGAATAAAAGCTGAACTGACAGTGGCCCATTATCATGTGGTTGACAGTTACATATGTATTATGGAGTTGTCAGCCCATTACTGAGAGGTAGCTTGTCAGTATGATGCAGTTTTCCATATCTCCCTTGTTACTTGATAAATAAGACTGGGTTTATTGTGTTTTTTTTGTCATTATTTCTCTCCCCACCATTCTTTCAAAACCATTATCTTTCACTTTCAGGTTGCACAAAACCAAAGGTACAGGATGTCTGTGTCTGACCTGTGGAGGGAACAGGCCGTCCTGTGTCTGTTGGGACCATGGTGAGTCATACAACATGGGAGGTATACTATGCAGACGAACCACAGGTAAATAAATTATTTCACTGTGTAGAGAGATTGCATACATTCACATAATAAGTTTAGCAAATCTCAGAGGTTGTATAGCTTGTTATACAACGTATATTGTGTTCCTAATGGAATATTGTACTCAACTGTTACAACATAACTAAATAATCCCAAGAGAACTTCTTTGAATGTTTCTTTATTCTGGTGAATTGAAAAATAATATGACAATGTCAACCCATTTAGAACCAGAAAGGTGTCCTCAGTAGAGTGATGATGTCCTCGAGGTGTGTCTGCAACAACCACTGCTGCAGTGTGTGAGTGTGTGATTTAATGAATACAAGCCACAATTGGCTAGTCCCCCGTTCAGACACCAATGGCCTGTGAGACAAAATTGTTTTAAACTCAAAAACAGGAGACGGTATCTGCAAGCAATCGGCCGGAAGTCCTCGTATAACACATTTCATACAATCTAACCAAATCCAAAATTATGCTGACCAAGTTTATGGCTGTATATTTCAACAAAATCACAATGAAAATAATATGGTAGCTGTATTAACAAACAGCTACAACAGCAACAAACAAAAGTATTATTTGAGCTTGGACGAGAAGAGACACAATATCTTTAGAATATAGGTCAACTTTAGTTCCCATGTGCAGCAGCTGTATGAGTAACTAAGTGAGTAAAGTTATTTATTTAGATTCTAGATCGTTTTTACATACAATACACATATTATCATCAAATCAAAATCTTTATTCAAATTCAAAGGACAAATAAATTAGATTCTAGTTTTTATCAAGGCTGCCATATATACACTTCTTGGTCAGTTAATTCAGTCATGAACATTAACTCTAAACACAACATACTATATATTATCCCCATCTATTCTACTGTCTGCTGTCAACCATATCTAGCAGCTTTAATATGCACTGGTAATGTACAGGCCTTATATAGGTTGATAATCCACAAATGAGTCCATTTATGAATCATTAAGGCAGCAATGCTGTGGCAGCCAAGGTGATAATGAATGTGGATGTTGGCAGAACCACTTCTGTCAAATGGAGGCTTCAGTATGGGCACGCTGGCACAGAGCAAGAAATGTGTTTTTTGGCTGCTGTTGCATCCCATGTGTCACAGACTTGACAACTCTCTTTCATCCCCTCGATTTACTGTCATTTCTACTTGTGCTCGCCAAAAGGAATATGAGATTAAACAAAAAAAATGTTGTATGTTGGTTTACATTTATGTGTTGATTAGTTTGAGACAAGAGAAAATAGCTACTATACCGAATATAAGTAGAGTTAGATCATGGCGTGAAGCTCACAATAATACAATTGTTCTTTTTCATTTCTTCACTACGATGATGCAGAATAGAGCAGACTGCTGAACAGCTATTGTACAATAACCACATTTCATCCATAATGTTCTTATCAGACTGAGACATATATGATAACAACAGATGAACACAAAGGAAAGACTGGTAGTTCACTGGTGTGGCTTGCTGGTACTGTACACCTAAATGTAAAAGGACAGGTGTAGATAACATCAATAATGTCATTGTGACAAGTCAAATATCTGTAATGCAAACGGGTTGTTTGTTAATCAATTTGAGATTTACTTCACAATGGATCTGTTACACAACTACAATTTGAATCAGGAAAGCGACAGCAATGCTTTATTTTTCATAACCACCCTGCTGCCACTTAAACACATTACAGTACAACCACAATGGTGGTAATGAGCGTAGAACAAGATGTGTTCCAACACCATAAGTTGGCTTTATTGATGAATAAAGCCAACTTATCAATATTTAGACACCCACTGGCTCAACTGCTACAGATTGTATCAAACACTTTGCATTTTTGTATCACAACATATTTCCATATTTATGAACAGAACATACAGTATGGCTAGGCTCAGTGGTTCTAATGTTTTTTCCCCAGCAAAGTCTTGAGCTTGAATCTGGATCCGTCATTCCCAAATACTGGGTTGAGACCAACAGGTGAGGTCATTACAGCACAGTATGTTTTTTATCAACATCACAATTTGGTGTGTAAATAAAACATTTCTAGTTTTTGCTCTTAGATCATGTTTCATTTGTAAAGCCTGGTGAGAATATTCATGATTATTTCTCCATATTTTCCAAATGCAAATGAGTACTTCTTAATTATGGTTTGAAAACTGTCAATTAAATTATGGATTTTACTCGTGCAGAATACAATGAGTTAAAAGCTTTCTCAAACAGAATGCTCCCCTTGAAAAATCACCCTGTGTTCTCTCCAAGTCACATTTAATTATTCAATTTAATTCTCCACACAAATTAGGCAGGAGAAACTCTAGTCTGCAGATCTCGTCGACAGTATTTAATGTTGACTAATTCAAACTGAATTCAGAAAATTGCGGTTAATTACCCAACTACTGGAACTACCTTCAGAAAGTCTTCAACTTGACTTTTCTGAATCTTGAGTCGTTGCAGCCTGAATACGAAAGTGATTATTAGATTCAGATATGAATGAATATGAGTGATTAGATATTCATAGTCTCTGTCCGCTTAACATCTTATTGTCTTTTAATTTTTTTTGGAGAGCACGAGTGGACTCATGACAAATGACAAATGGTAAACTGAGTAAATAAACTCTTTGCTCATGTATTTTGCAGTGACTGTCTTTCCATGTGTTTTTCCACCTCCTCCAACAGAAAAGCAATCAAGAGTGCAAACATGGCCCTCTTCACTACAACAGTCCAATACAATGCCTACATTCGCACCAAACCGTCTGTCCACCTCACACGCCATTGTACCCTCATCCATGAGTCCCCTCGCTTGGTGACTCAGTGACTCGCTGATTATGATAAACGGTTCTGATTCTGATTCTGAACCCGGAGGGCACAATCAACTGTTTTCCGGCAGAGAACCACGCCCTCAGACGTAGTGACTCTCGTCTCAACTGCTTCACAGTTGGCTACAAACTGCTCCTTGTGTGCTGAAGGTCACGGTCTGATTAAGCCAACAGAACCACATCATTTTGAAAGAGCAGGGATACAATTCTGAGGTCCCCAAACCGGTCACTATCCACTGTCCTCTGACTGCGCCGTTAAAGAATCGGTGACGAGGGACGACCGTGGCCAAGGCCAATACCCATTAGAAACGTGTTTCAGAAATATAAATATTTTAAGGAATTAATATTCAATTCAATCAACACCTTTACGCAAAAGATGTCTTCAATGGAGAGAGTGTTAAGCACCAGGAGCAGTAACTAAAGCTGCATTATGCATCATATTTGTAATCAATCAGGATGTCGTGATCAGTGCTGCAGTTTCAACATATTGACATGACTAAACAACGTGGAATGCAATCTACAGGCATGTGTGCTCCTACTGGTTCAAAAGAAGCTCTAATATGAGTCAAAGCCAACTGATGTCAAGTAAACTGATTGTTTAATGTTTTCTCAGTATAGAATAACAAAATATTGTCAGCTTTCTAAATTACTGATCACTGGAGCATATGGAAAATAAACCATATTCTAAAATCATGATTTGACATGACGAGATCAATGTTAGTGAAACAACGGGCAACTTCCAGAAAACAGACCGAAAAAAGTAAAATAATGAATGAGAGTGAAAGTGAATGCAGAAGGAGACTTGAATTGGAATGAGACAGGAATGTGAGAGATAGAGCTGTCTGCCACTGACCAACGACTGCATGATGATGCAGGAACCCTAATTATCAGACAACTCATTTAGTCTGACAGAATGATTCACAGCCACTAGAAATATATGTGCTGTATCCATGGTGAAACTCAATGATACACACACACACACACACACACACACACACACACACACACAGCACTAAGTCAGACACTGCTACTATATTGATCGATGTCTGCTTAAAAGTAGAGAACTAGTACATTTTCTTTTAGTTTCTTGTGTCTTTATTTTGATAATTTATAGAGTCTTTTAGTGGAGATCCAGAAGTTATTATACAAGTAATTAAAATGTTTTTAATGTTTGCTTTGTTTAGAAAATAATCGAAATGTGCAGGGGATCTTTCTTTCCCTTCATTTCCTGTCGTCTCTAATATTGGCTATCTAATAAAAGGCATAATATACCCAAATCGATCTAGTAACCATTTTCAAACAAGAGTTTTCCAATATGTGCATGAAATTGTGGGAAATGTCATTAACTTACCTTTTAATTTTGGCAGGTAATTTAATAATAGATGGTCAGTTTGGTATGCATGAGCACTGTCTGAAAAAAACATTCAAAAGCCATGTGTAGTGATATTAATGTGTAAAACAGAATGTGTTTCACTTGTTTACCTATTTGCATAAGAGAAAAGAACATGCACTGGGATATTACTAACGCTCTGTAACTGTTATTCTTACAGAATTCAGACATGTGTAAGAAGGAGGCTGTACGTTTGCTTGCTTTTTAATCAAATACAAACATAGAAATTATTGTTGAGAAAAGTCTGAAAGAGATCATTTCATAGCTGGGTTTTTCAGCCTATGGCAACTCAATTGTGTGAATTCAAAAAACATGGTTGAAGCACCGGCAGTGAGTAATAGCAAAACGCTGCTTTTTCCTTTTTTTCTCTATCAAAGGTAAACACGGCACTGAGGAACTCGGATAACAACACACACACACACACACACACACACACACACACACACACACGGAGTGTGACTTGATTCTCTGCCCAGGACTTCACTTCACAATATCTTTACATAGCAAGTACAGTTGTGTGAAAAAGTGTTTGCCCCCTTCCTGATTTCTTATTTTTTTGCATGTTTGTCACTTAAATGTTTCAGATCATCAAACAAATTTAAATATGAGACAAAGATAACACAAGTAAACACA
>NW_022280036.1:9349765-9387435 GCF_004355925.1 Anarrhichthys ocellatus
GGGGGCAATCACTTTTTCACACAGGGCCATGTAGGTTTGGATTTTTTTCCCCCTTAATAATAAAAACCTTCATTTAAAAACTGCATTTTGTGTTTACTTGTGTTATCTTTGTCTAATATTTAAATTTGTTTGATGATCTGAAACATTTAAGTGTGACAAACATGCAAAAAAATAAGGGGGCAAACACTTTTTCACACAACTGTAGTTGTTTGCTCTTTTTAATGCTCTGAATTTCAAATTTAGCACCTTTAATGTATGCATTGAACAAGTTTATTTCATGTTAAAGTGCAAACATCTACAAACAATTGGCCTATAAGGTTTTTAATTAATATGCTCTGACTATAAACCAGCGTACAGTGATCGTGACATTGTGTTTCCTTCAGTATACTTTAATTTTTCTATAGTGTCTCAGTCCAAATATAGTCCACGTCTCACTGTCCTGACACAAGATTGGAAATTGGCATAATCTTGACGCCATCCCTTCAGACAAAATATGTGGCAGTGATAAAGCGTCAGTCAAACATTTTAAAATGTCAGGCACATCGATGCGAGGCACAGCGTAGGTGTTTGTGCCAGAGGGAGTATAAAAGACTTCAGGGATGGATTTTTTAACCGCTGGAGACACATCACACTGCCTTTTAACACTAAGCCATGGCCTGAATATCTGAAGAAAAAAAAGCAAAAGGAAAGAAATGGTACGATATACGTATTGATAAATTGTTATTACCATTCCTCACCATCATTGCTTCAGCTGCCCAATCTGTTATGTTATATAAACTACATATTTATGGACAAAGTGAAAGAGTTTCCTATCTATGAGTTTCACTCATAGATAGGAAACACATTTTTATAATTTAATTTTTAATACTATATTGATCCCTTTAAGGGGAAATTTGTCTCTGCATTTGACCCATCCCCTGTATATAGGCAGCAGTGGGGAGCAGTGGGCCCAGTGAGCCACGGTCATCCCAATCCATTCATTTCAGTTCCAAATTGAATCTTCCGTTTCCTCGACAAAGTGCTTCATTCTTCTCTTGTCTTCGTGGAGTTCTAGTGCAAACTTTTGTTCAGGTTCTGTTTACAATCTTCAGCACTTGTATATTTTTTTTAACCTCTCTGCTGTTTTTTTTGTGTTTTTGTCATCGGAGCAACACGTTCTCACTCCCAACTCAAATGACTCTGCTTGGTCAGTGTCGTAACCAGAACAAACGCATCACTTCACACACTTTGGAACAAGCAGCCCAAAACACAGCGCTCCTGGATGAAAGTCCTAAGTTTGTTTGACCCATCCACCACCGCCTCACACGCACTAAACAGACTCTCGCGCTTTTTATACTATGTCACATGCTTTTATCATCCACTTAGGCTGCAGGAGGGTTAACATTGAAGTAAGTTGAAAGCCCAGAGCATCCAGTTGGTAAAGGGGGCCCCCGTGCGTCGATCTCCAATGCAGAAGGGTACAGACAAAGCGACGGTATTTGACCAGCAGGAGTGTGGACGGGTTGATCTGGGGGCTCTGTGGCAACCTTCACTTCAAGGTGTAGTTGTTACAAGGCTTTGTCAGCTTTGTGATTTCTTCCTTCATCTCTTTTAAACATGTCTCACATCATCCCAGTTTCTCAGGCCTGTCTTTTCCTGGAGTATATCCCATGTGTGCCGACAATTTTTCAGGGCCTCTGTCTTCTTCCAGGGATATGGCCCTCTGTCTCTCTGCTGCCTTCCCAGGTCTCTTTCTGGTGTTCCATCTGTTTGTGGAGAGACTGTATTTCTTACTCCTGTCCCTCTGCCTTTTTTTTGTGGCGCCATCTTTTCCACCGTACAGTCATTGAGCTTCCTGGCCAACTTGAAGGCACTCTACCTCTGGCTATCAGCCTTGTCCTTCATGTCCTTTATGTTTGGCTGGGCGATTCAGTGTTTCTCTCTGAGGTTGCTGTCTGCAGTGGTGTGTCTCTGTATCCGTCGAGCTGATGATGTTTAACCTAGTATGGTCTTGGTTTGGGAAATGGTGTTCCTTCAAGGCAACTAAAAGCTGAAAAACACATCATCAATAATAAATTGTTCTTTAAAATATTACCGTCCTTATCTAGACATATTGATTGATTGTCGTTGTGATTTTGAGTCTGATTTTCTTACATTTGGAGGAAGTTCCAGTTTCACTTAAGCTCTCTATATCACAGAATAAGTGAATGAATGGCATTAGCCAGAAAGTACAAATAAGTAACAGTAATACTTAATGCAATATTATGTCTTATAACAACTTTGGTGCAGAAAGATTGAAATACATGTCTAAACTTGTGTGCACAGAGATTAAACTCATATCAATCCTACCATCTAACTTATCACCAAACAAGCATATTTCGCAAAATGTCAGATTGCTTCTTTAAGATTAACAGTGTCTAATCATCCAATCAACTAGGAATGTTATGGCACTGTGTACTGTACATCTTCTGGCAGTAAGATCCTCTGATGGCTATATCAAATTTACTACATTGGGTACAAAAACCGAAACATTACTCATTACTGTATGAATTGTCAACAATGACATGAGATCAAATGTTTTTTTTACTTTGATGTCAGGATGGTAAACCTCATTGAAAGTCGCTGAAGTTCAAAGGTACTCATTTCAAAGTATCTCTCCCTCACTTACAGAAATGACATTTTGGAGGATTAAGCTATCTGTATTTTGAAAGGTTTGGCTTTATAGATGATTTAGAGGAAGGATAGAGTGTAACACATGATTGAAAGGAGTTGAAATACATAATATATTCCATTATAAACCATTGAATGTCATGGTTGTGCAGAGCTGTTGTGACTAAAGGATTTACAGAACAAACAAATACCATATGTGGTCTCTCAAAGCATGCGGCCATGGTAATTTCAAACAAACAAACACATCCTGATGCTCATCAGGGTGATAATGAGCAAAGCACATCAGGAAATATAAACACATATTAAACTCAAGAAACTTTCCACTGTGAAGTTTTATTATTCACAGCAGGTTGCTGAATGTTCATGCCGGTGATCTTTCTGACCGAGGGTCAACCTTGTCCCACCTGGCTTCTGCGTTGTAACTGTGACTCTTCCCTGACCCCAAACAACCTGCCTGTCAAATGAAAAAAAAAAATAGATAAATACAAGACAGCATAGTTTAATAACAAACTCTGCTGCATACCCAGTGAAAGAAGACAAGTGCGCATTTTATCTTTATCTTTAAGAAGCGCTATGTCGGCCTGATTGTTGTTATCTCACTACAAAATCAGAGGTATTTTGTTATGTTTTCCAATAGGAATCTTCTAGACCAATGGAGCATAAAACATGGACTCCATTCGGGACTTACATTGATTTTCTTCTTTCCACAGAGCCGTTATCCATTTCAAGACACTACAACACCAAACCAATTTGCAGAGACATGAAACTTGTCACTTTTAGCCTTTCGTTATATTACCACCGAGTAGTAATGCAGGCAATTGTGTTGTCCACATGCTGTACAGAAAGGCACCGTTCAAGGTAACAGACAATTATTTTGAATTCAAGAGCTTCATAACAATGTAGATAAATGTGTAAAAATGTCCAAAGAATCCTCAAGAGGTTAAGAATCACCTCACAGCATGATGTTTCTCAACAAAACACATTTTCAAGGTATATTTAATGAGCTATTTCAATAATACAACATTGCTCCCCTGCCAAGCAGTGTTGGTCTCACAAGAAAAAGACTTTCGCTGCAAAATCTGTGCGTTGATTAGACATTTTTAAACAAGGATTTTATACTGGAACGACACTATCTGTTATATGATCACTTTATTGAACTACTATATTGTTTCCAAGCGAATTCATTACATTGATTGAACCGTGTAATTTCCTGGCTACAGCTTAGGAAATGGAATAATACACAGAGCACTCTTTCAAAGCGACCAACAATGTCTCACATAATAGAGCTGCTTTATGCCAAATGCAGGCTGCATTCACAGCCTGGCAGCTTGTTTTCTTTGTCAGCTCAAAAGTCACACGTTTACAGACTTTTTACCATCACCAGTTTGACCAGGAGGTTTAAGATGTCTGATGCACTTTACTGACTGAGGCTGAGTGAATATTGCACTGAAACACACTACACGCAGTGCAGTTTTCACAGTCACGGTCCCGGTTATTGGGTTGGACGTCAGCTTTTTATTCAGATTCAGTGTGCTTGCGTCCTGTCAAAGCGCTCAATACAAACAACAAGAACAAATATATGTAGTTGTATCAGATAGTCTGTTTGGACAGCACAGTATACATGTGGCTTTACAGCCTCACACTTGCAAAGAACTGCCTGTTTGTCCACTAAAAATGACAACTAATCTGCCAAATGTTCAATGAAGCTGGGGAATAGTGATAGCAGAGAGAGACAGGAAAAGGCATAGTGTGCTCGCTACACATCTGATCTTCAGAACACAGTGGACCTGTGGAGAATCAATGGCATTGATCACAGCATTGTTGTACAGACCAGGGTGTTTAGGAGGAATCAAGAACTTGACCAATATGCTGCTCGGCTGCCAAAAAACACAGCTTATGCTCTGTAAAAGTTGCTTTCCCAAAGATAGATAAACAGACTGTGTGGAGGAGGCAGCCCCACATCCCTGTTAATCAAATACTCTAATTAAGTGGAGCACTTGTGAATTATGTTGGTGGGTTTTACCATTGGTGGAAAGCTGTCATGGTTCCTTTGGTTTTTGAAAAGATTTGCTGAGCATTACGTTTATGATATGCTCCTTTACAATCTCAATTATTCCCACCTTAAAGCATTTTGTGGCTGATGGACAATAACCCTAAAAATAACGTCTCTTTGATGCTGTGTGTATTTTGTCATCAAAACCTTTTCTTTGGGATGAGGTTTCACTACATCCACACAAAGTGCCTGAGTTCATGCAAGGGGAAATGAGAGCTCTGAAAATTAAATTAAATAACAGTGGGGATATGGGGGAAGTCAGAGGCTTGTGAAGGTAGTTGTCATTCATCCGTGCAGTCTGTCAGGGAGTAAGTACCAAAGCACTGACGCTTAATCCAGGAAGTGCAAAACTGCAGAAATTTTACACCTACTCTCTCAGCAATTCACTGCTCTAACTGGTTCACGGTTCACTTTTTTTCTTCAACTCTAAGCTTACTGAGATAAGAAGGAATGCCTTGCCCCTGCTGTTAATCAATCGTCCAGTGTAAGAAGAAATTTGATCTATAAATTGTCCTCAATAAAACACAGCCAAGTGACAGCGACTGAAGGCATGAGAGTGTTAGTAGAAGTGTTTCAGGCAGCTGATAAAGACCTGCAGCAAGCACAACACACAGGGGAAGCTTTAGTGAGTTACTAGTTACTGGACCGGATATCTAGGATTCTCTTCTTCTGTCTCATTGCCATGTTGCTGGACCAGTTAACCTAAGTCACAAATGTCTAAAAATAGTTGACGCTATGAAGCAGAATTTCGAAAGCGAGACCACAACTCAACCGTGTCACTTCCTGCATTACCCATAAATACCCGCCTAAACCACTGCTCCAGTTCCTCTCTTGTATTCTGCGCCCTTCCCTCCCTCCCACCCTGTTCTTCTCATCCTTTCCTCCACGAAGGGTCCTGAGGGGGTTCGTCATTCCCGGCTGCTAACGCGGATTCCCTGACAAAGCTCTCCACAACTCCCTCGGCTAAGCGGATGAGCTACAAGCGTTTAGGCCTCCCATATCATTCATGTTTTTTCTTTAATACACCGTTAAACGCATCACATTGATATTGTGGTCCTTGATAGTGAATGTATAGAGTAAAAAATGAGACTGTCCTCTCAAGAGAAACGATTGTTTCAGAAAGTGTCCCATGTGACAAAGCCCTGGGTCAATTTATGATGAATTCAGAGACTATGGCACTTTGTTGTTTTCTCAACTTCCCAGACAAAGCGTTTTTTGGATTTGCTACCGCACTTATTCTCACCTATGACTGGCTTCTTCTACATGGCAACGGTGGCCAAGGCTCGTGGGTATGGAAGTATTTAGAGCCATGCGCCATGCCAAAGTGATGGACAAAACATGATTTGTCTAAAACAAAGCTGAAATAATTAAAACTGGTCATTTCCTAAACCTATACGCGTATTAACACATTTGGAACAGCCCAAATGGAGAAAGAAAGCTGAGCATACAATGTGCTGATGATTGGTAACTAATCTCTTAGGTATACTGATAAAAAACACACACTGAAGAGCGGGACCAAAATTTATCTCCACCAGGTGTTCAAAAACAGATTTGGGGAGATTTAACTCACTGCCAATAACACAAGTCAGCCAACTCTCTCTGACCATTTGTCTCTGTCTCTCAACCCTTCTTAAATCTAATTGTGGGTATTCGTGTGTGTGTGTAGAATATAGTACAAAATCGTGCACTATCGCGTAGTGGCAGTAACAGCACATTAACATTTATAGCATCTACATCACAGTGGGTAAAGAGAAATTGTGTATTCTGGCCTCCAGATTAATTAAAATGGGACTCGGACCCCTTCACTCCCATCAGGGCATTTTGTGCTTGCAAAACACTGAAACGGGATCAACATGACGGTGGTGTACTGATGAAGGGACAATGGCATTATGGCATTAACTCATAATCTCATAATCAGTCCCAGCAGAAGCTTTGACTTTGTCCACACTGGGCAAATATTTAATGGGCCAACATAACCATTATTAAGTTCCTAATGGACTCTAAACTGTTTCTGTGCATCACCCACTCCTCCCCAGATAATTTATGACTGTTAGTATGATAAATCAGAATTAGTGTTGCAGAAAAGGGTTCACTTCAGTCAAAGTGGCCCAGTTTAATTAAATACATGCTTTTGGGATTAATCAAACAAACATGTTAACACCAGGAATTTCATAAAGACAAATTTCTATAAAGCGTCTAGTTTTACAACCCAGCTATCACAGTCATTGTCACAGTGAGATCAATTAATAGAGGGATATAAAAGTAAACCACAGTTCCATTATCTAACCTTTTATTTCTAATGTTACATAGCAAATGTCTTTCAAGTTTCTGTATCATAAAGTTGTGCAAGTGAATTATGAGGGAAAATCTATTTAGCTATTTCCTGCACTCAGCTGGTCTCCTTCAAAAAATCGAAAGGACACAAGCCACACAGCACACGTGGCATGCTGGGAAATTTTGCCTCTATAGTTTCAGTCGATGACGCCACACGATACCGACTGCAGAAAAACACGTCAGATCCCTCTACAACTGAAACCCCTTTCTCACTTATGAACAGGATGTGGTTATCACTGCTGATGTGTGCGAGGTCAAGCCGTTCTCACTCCCAAGGCGTCAAGTAACGCAGCTTGGTTAGTGCTCCGTGGTGTCTGACACCGATGCACAGTTAGAATATGTACACCCCTCCCCTACGAGCAGCCCAACTGACCTAGTTTAATTCAAATTCAAACTAAACATGGCTTCAGTGCAAGAGACCGCTGTTTGTTTCCCCTGCGAAACTAATATCAAACATTGTTATTTCGTCAAACCTTTGTGTCGTATCTCACTTAAATTAACCACGCTCTTTTCCTAAACTTAACCAAGTGGTTTTGATGCCTTAATCTAACTTCCTGTGGAGATGGAAGTATATTTTGAAAAGACAAGAAACAAGTTTTTATTGACACACTATCACTGGGACATGCAAAACTGACGCTGGAGGGGTACGAAGATCATCATAGTTTTAAACTTATTGCCAACTGCTTATTGCCTGACCAACTTCAAATTATTTGACACTTTGGTGTGAGAATATGTTGGCGAGTTAACAGGGGAAGGACCAAAAGGCAGATAGTGCAGGCAAAAAAAAATCGAATTGTCAGTGATTCATTGAAGAAATCAACTGTCGCTACAGACAGACTGGCGGCAGAGAGACGGACAGGGACAGGTGTAGTCACAGGCCCTGGTACAGGTGACCAGAAAAGGCATGAAAAGGCATGAATCAACAGTGTAGCATTGCAACTTTGATGCATTGTCAGGGTACAAGTGGAAGTGAATTGGTATATTTACTACTGGGCTAATGAGGGAAAATAGGAAGGAGGTGAGCAGGTGGGTGGGGAAGGTCAGGTGACTGGAAGTGGAGGGAAATACGCTACTGAAGGGCAGCAGGGAGTGACTGGAGTCAGACGTGGCTGAGTCAAAGGACATATGGTGGACACATAGAAAATGGCCATGAACAGGTGTGGAGAAGTGGGAATGTGGCTGGAGGGAGGGATAGAGAAGCAGATTGTGACATGTTGAGTCTACTTTGATCCTTGAACACACTATCCACATTATAAAAAACATAATTATAACATTGTCAATACACAGTAAAATGTGCCAAAAGTTGGGTGAAGTATTCATGTTAACTTCAAGGCCCTGCAGTGGGTATTAGGCTGTGCCATCAGAAACCTACTGGGCAGGTGACACTATTCCCTGACGCTGCCTTTAAAACCTTACTCTCACCTGAGCAAAGAGCAAATACTCTGTGGCATGACCTTAGCCTTATGTCTACATTATATGAGGTTAAACTGCCGTGGCTGGCCCAAATGGCTTCATAGGCAACATCGTCTTAATGTTACGGCCCACTCAGTAGCCCAGCTGTCATCGATACAGTCGTACAAATAGTTTTAATGGTTATTGCCACTATTCAAATGCTTTTGAGGATCATTTCAGACTGTGAGAAAAGAAATGCTGACACATTATTTCTTCCAAATCTTTTTTCAAATGTACTTCAATCAGTTTTTTTTTGCAGCAATAACTACTAGCATCTTCAGTGATCGAGTGAGGAACTGTGATTAATCAATCATGTGGCAATTCCACAGAGACATAGTGACAGATGTGTGTCAGTTCTGATAGATGGCACCTCTGTCATGAGTTTGCAGTTAGAGGCAGATACTGTTGGTGGCCATTATAAGAAAATGTCTTGTTTTGAAGTTCCCCTCGCACATCGTTCAGGGACATTAAGGGAAAGATGTTAGCAATGCATTACTCCCACAATGGATGTGCTTGGTGATGACAGACTGCTCTGTCTTGTGGACAGCACAAAATAAATATTAGTCTCCTTCTGGTTATTTTGCTGATGTCCCTCTGATTGATGGTTTTAGAAAGTGCAGCACAGACGACAACTGTCCACCGTTAATCAGACGTTTGACGAAGACAAACTCTGGACCAGAGACTATCTTGCGATGGGATAATACCAGCATCGACACCAATTTGGGCGAGCTGGAAAAAGTCAGGGGGTCAAAAATCCCTTCTTCACCACTGTCGTTCCGTACTTCCAGCGCCCTTGCTCGGACTACACCCATCTTTGAACTCAGACTTCATTTTGATGTCAACTACATATCTGCAAAATGTTTCGTGACCCAAAATCGGGCCAGGACATAAAGTTAGGGAGAAAAGAGGAGGGGCTCTTGGCCCTTCGTCCCCCCTAACTTGGACCACATCCATTTTTGAACTCAACCTTCATTTTTGACACCTATAGTGTAGTTCAGTGACTGCTTCTGGCACGGTTGTGACGGTCTCAGAACCTGGCCATATACTACTTCTGTGGTAGTTTCCGGTACAGTAAGCGTCTGCAGGACCACATTTTGCCATGATGACACAGGCTCACAAGGTGAAAACTATACCAGCGTCTCTCTCACAGCTGATAACAAAGGGACCTAAATACATGCATGTTAATCTATATAAAAACCAATTAAACACTCACTCCTTCTGTCTCTCGCTCTTTCTGTCTTTTCTATCTGCACCTTCTAGTCTTATTCCTCTTATGAAATGATTACCTTTGTTGGGGGCCACCAGTAACACATTCTGTGCCAATTACTTTTAAAAGTCTGACTACAAAGAACATAGCTTATGGCATTTCAATATCTAATCTAATATAGTAACTGCAACTATAAATAATTATGCTCAGCAATTATTCTGGTAACATGAATGAATATAAACAATTAAACAAAAATGGAAAGAGTGTCTGTCTGTATGTATGTCTGTGCATTTTCGTGACAATCGTTCATCTAATCGACTTCACACTTGGCGGATGTATTGCTGAGGACCCACAATACACAGTGGAGGACACACAGTGGAGGATACACAGTGGAGGATACACAGTGGAGGACACACAGTGGAGGATACACAGTGGAGGATACACAGTGGAGGACACAGTGGGGGATACACAGTGGAGGACACACAGTGGAGGACACACAGTGGAGGACACACAGTGGAGGACACAGTGGAGGACACACAGTGGAGGATACACAGTGGAGGACACAGTGGAGGATACACAGTGGAGGACACACAATGGAGGACACACAGTGGAGGATACACAGTGGAGGACACAGTGGAGGATACACAGTGGAGGACACACAGTGGAGGACACACAGTGGAGGACACACAGCGGAGGATACACAGTGGAGGACACAGTGGAGGACACACAGTGGAGGACACAGTGGAGGACACACAGTGGAGGATACACAGTGGAGGACACACAGTGGAGGACACACAATGGAGGACACACAGTGGAGGATACACAGTGGAGGACACACAGTGGAGGACACACAGTGGAGGACACAGTGGAGGATACACAGTGGAGGACACTCAGTGGAGGACACACAGTGGAGGACACACAGTGGAGGACACACAGTGGAGGACACAGTGGAGGACACACAGTGGAGGACACAGTGGAGGACACACAGTGGAGGACACACAGTGGAGGACACACAGTGGAGGATACACAGTGGAGGACACACAGTGGAGGACACACAGTGGAGGATACACAGTGGAGGACACAGTGGAGGACACACAGTGGAGGATACGCAGTGGAGGACACACAGTGTCGAGTGCAAGCTCTTAAGATCTACGGGACATATTTATTAGCAGTGTGTTATGTACAGAGAGGGGAACCCTGTTAACTGTTATTTATATTATGTAGTGTATATTGTATCTATTACTCAAATCGATATACTTATACTGTTCATACACACAAGGCTGCTGGAGTTGCATTACAGGATTTCTTTCGTACAAATACCTGCTTCACTTACAGTATATAGCCTGAAATATTGTAATGTATACTTTTAATTTCTTATTTAACTTGTATTTATTTACTTGTCTGTGTTGCTGTAACATGAGACTTTTCGCCCTGGTGATCAATTAAGTATTGTCTATCTTATTTACCTAGTGTTATGACATTTCTCTACTTCATATTAAAGAGCGTTCAAAAACACAGTCAAGTGATAAAATATATCCTTAGTACAATAAGGACAAAAGGTTGACAAAATATCCTTGGTACAATAAGACAATAGGACAAAAGGTTGATCATACCTATACACAAAAGCTGCCAAAGAGAATGCAGACATAATGTTAATCAAAAAAGGTCAGCAGAACAATGAAGAACCTCTGCCCGTACTCATAATAATGTTCAATTACATTTTAACTGTTATGACCAAGATCAAGCCCCTTCTTTAATAGGCTTTTCCTCTTTACGTGCTTGGATAGAAACTGGGCAGTAGCTCTTCAGTATGAACGAGATCAATAAACAGTAATGTCAGTTTTCAGTGAAGCCGAATCATTTAGAATAGGAAATAGACAATTGCTTTTCAGCCTGTGATCATCTAACCAGTAGAATTTGAGAGTGAACAATTTGGATTAGAGTTCATTCCATTCCATTACAGTCATTTAGCAGAAGCTTTTATCCAAAGCGACCTACAATTCAGATTCTATCACATTCATACACAGTAGGCACAGCTACAGAAGCAATTTTTGGGGTTAAGTGTCTTGCTCAAGGACACATCGACATGTGACTAGCGGAGCCGGAGCCAGGGATCGAACCGCCGAACCTCTGATTGACGGACGGCCCTGCTCTCCACTTAGCGACAGTCGCCCTCAAGTTCAAGTCACATACTGTAACTTCTGGCTTGTTTAACTGTGCAAATTATTTTCAATGTCTTTTGTGTTGCTTTAACTTGCTATTTTATGTGCATAAGTACGTCCACACCAACAAGTATAGCAAAATGCAGTGCACTATGAGTAGCCGGAGGGTGTACTTATAGCGGTCAAAACATTGTGTTGACACTTCTCACCATCAATGGTCACCAGCTTGGCTACATAGCAGAAGATATTCCAGCAGTGGTTGCGGTTGCTCTGATGAACACCGCACTGTACAATAAGTCAAATATATTTATACTGTTGTTTATTGTATGACATCGATTTTTAAGGTGTCTGATTTTTTTATAATTGTCAGAATATAATGCCCAATTACAACTCAAAACATCAACCACATCATAACTCTCTAGAGTTGCAGACCACAGGGACCCAACTAAATGCAGGTATATTCAGGTTCAGTTGATTGAAGTAACCTAAACATGTCAAAATGGTTTGACAAACTCAAGTGTGTCCTCCAGTGGGAAACCTGGGGCAACTTCTCCTCCAGGCTAAAATGAGGAAAGATGCTTTTCCCTTTTCCTGTGCATCTTCCGTTTCTGTCTCTGTGTGACTTTTTTTGAGCCACAGAAGTAACCCCAACGATCTGGGTCCTTTTTATGTCGATAGTTGGCTTTCTTGTTATGTGACTTGATGGCTATTGGTTTTAAATAAACGACTCACACAGTAACAAAGACAGTATTTCAGTCGAACATATTGATTTCTACGAAGGTTAATAATAAAGGCTATTTAACTATTTATGGCTTTGGATTATTCTCATCATTACTCATATGTAGCTGTCGTTAACGGCATCTCATCTCTGAGCCACTGCTATAGGTCACTTTTATGTCTTTGCATTATTTTGGGGAAAGAAAAAGCTAATCAACGTAGAAAAATACACATGAGGTTAACAGGATTGAATGATAGCTACATAGTAAATGAATTCTAAGTCTGAATAGGACTGCTTGCTTTAAAGTTTTGAAAGGGAAATTGAACTCTATATCTTTACCTTTCAGAAAAAGCAAGGCACAAACTACAAGGAAACAGATACTGATAGATATGTGCCTTGCTTTGTTGGTTTGGCAAAAGATACATGCAGGCTGAGCACAAGAGAAAATTAAGTCCATTTATCTCCTGCAGAGACAGTGAGCCACTGGAGGCTGTACATTGGTGCCTCTCTTTGTGGGCTTATTAAAAAACAAAGAAACTGAGTTGCAACACATTAGTTTTTTTAATCTGTTAATTTCTCTTACTGGTAAAAGTTAAACAACAGCAAAAAAAAAACAGCAGCCAGCCCTCTTTCTTCTGTATCATTGCACGAAAGATACTGAATACACAAACATAAAGTCAACAATGAAACCGGCCAGAAAATAACTGTAGGGGGGAAGCATAAATTCATTGAGATGTCTTTTTAAGTGTGACTTGCGGTTTTGATTAAGTTGATCAACTGATTGACTGAAAGAGACTGAAGACTGGACTGTAATCACAGTTATTTTGAGTCACCTCTAATCCTCCTACAGGTTACATCACTGTCTATGTGGCAGTTGTCTACCAACAACATTGAAATCCTTCCTTTCATACTTGAATACTTCTTTCACGCATACTTCACAGATCTCTGTGGCTTTGGTGAGTACAATGCTACAGTAACCAGTAGAAATATGTATAATGCTTAAGCAACCAGTAAACATTATGGCTAACACAATAAAAACAACATCTACATTGTATTCAATTGGAATAATTGGAAAGTGCTTGAATAAAATAAAACTCTGGCATCAGTTGGAATGTCATAGATTTGAACGCAAACTTGAGATCACAAGCAAGAGATTACATTGATTACAAAAAACCAGACCATCAGCCAAAGGCAGTGTTGCTCTTAAAAGACGTCACCGATCAATAGATAACTAACTCAGGAGTTTAGCCACCTTGAACACTGATGCAAGATTAGGAAAGAGTTATCTTAAATGGCATTACTAATCAATAGAAAACCGTCTCCACAGGAAAGTGAGACAATCTTTCAACACAACATGAGGAAACATCACCAATGGCATCACTAATCAATACAAAATCGAATTTAAACACATCTTGAGGTTGTTCTGGGATTCTTCTCATGAGCGTAACTGGCTTTTACTCTTGTAAATACAACTTGGGATCAACAAACATGGAAGATATTGTATTGCAATTTGACCTCACAATCAATACAGCCCATCAGGAGGTGGAGGGACTCAATTAACAATTAACTTTAAAGTATTTTTTCAGACTGACACATGCATCAACCTGTCTAATTATCAAGCCTCTAAAGTTTCCACTCTATCTTATGTTCAATGTTATGCTCTTTTCTAATCGCAAATAAACCTTAAAAGAAGAAACTTTTGTCTTTGGCAGATTTATGCTGAATCACAGATGCACACTGTCCTTTATCTTAAATTGAAAGTCCCATAATAGCATTTTGTCCGTAACAGATGTCATTTTTGGATATGACATCACACACTTATGACCTCTGTAGTTTGGAGTTGACTCACAACATTACTGTTACTTGATGCAGATGTTCAAATCTATCTCTCCTTTAAAAAAAAACATATCACTATCTGTCTAGACAGACTTTGACTGGACTGCAAGGGATCACATATTAAACTAGTTTGTTACTTGTGACTTCATCAGTTCTTCTATTTACTTTTTCTGAGGATATGCATGTTAAGATATACTGTTTTGAAAACATGGGGTCTTTCACTTTCATAATCATGTTAACCAAAAGTATGTTGTCCAAAGTATGAACTCGAAACATTAACCACATTTTACAGTCACATTGAGATGAAATCGAAGATCTTGGTAAGTTATTTTAAACAATACTTGCGTTTTTTCGCTAACAAACGCAGATTTTAGTTACTTACAGTTCTGCAGTAGAGCCTAGGCCAACAGGAAGTTATGGTGAGTCCCAGGGAGGAGCCAGCAGCCATATTAGTAAAATTTGGCCAAATGGTATAAATACGAATAGGTATGCAACATGTCACGTTTGATGACACCAAAACATCCATCCAACCATTATGCGTATGCTTATCCTATTCAGAGTAGGGGGGGCTAGTGGGTGATTCCCTATATACATATATATATTCAGTTGCATCATTATCCATTTTAGACTTTAATGGTAATATTGCCCTTGAAATTCAGATGGCAAGGATACAAATCTTATTTTTTTTCCTTTATTTACAGAAATGGTAATATAAATAGGTTCACAGTATTATTTTGCCACACCACGAGATAATGTCATTTCACCCAAATCTTCAGTTCAATAGGAGGTCACATACACATTTACAGTATTTGAGTGAAAATTATTCATGACAGTTTATGCAGTGAACTCTAATCATGAAACCCAAATATTTAACTGCACCACCAACTCGCTGTTCCTTTAAATTAATCATAATCACTGTGGAAATGTGCACTCCTTTACAATCCTAATGCCGACTCCCACGATTAGCGCAAGAGTGTACACAAGCCCATTTAACTTGGTTAACACATAATTGGTGACATCATCACGGACAAATCAGCAAGGTCTCTAAAGACTCCTTGTTCCCTGCGTCTTGCATTATCCACATCATCCAGCAACACCAAAGCAGCCACTGCATTACACACAGATATTAAACACCAACATGCAAAATGTGTATGAATTATTATTGTGACGTATGCCAGCACCGGGAGAATCTCATAAGGGAAGAGTCAAAAGGGAACAATGGCCTTCTGTGATCCTTGTGTATTATAGTGTCGTTCAGGTTGTTCTGCTTCACTGATTCATGCAGGTGCTGCATTCTCATGGCTCCTATGTTGCTGCCAACATATTGTGGATGACATCATTATCCATCGCAGTTGTTGTCAACATGTTTGACTCATGGCAGTTTAACACCAACAATACAAATGTCTGATCCCGACCTTGCCGCAGGTGCAGTGCGCTAAACGGTTCACAGTCATTTCATTATCTGTTATGTCTCTAAAAATCCACTGCACACATGCTCGGCACCAAATGAAAGACAACACAGTAAGCGACTTGATGGGGAACATAGTGGAGCGTTTAGCAGTTAAATTTTGTTATTATAATATGTATGGCTTTCATTTGATTGCAGAGGCCTGCAGGCTGAACACTATTAACACACTATTCATACACACATATATACATTTGTGTAATAAATGTGTTTGCCCTCTGCCACAAATGTTGTCACAACCCCTGATGAATACATTTTTGCTAAATTGGTGAAATAACACACCAAAGCAGCATTAGATGCACAGATTTGCCAATTTAAACATCATTTCTGTGTGATGCTTTAGTTTGCACAGCTTCTCTTGGTATTGTCAGCGAGGAAATTAGCAAGCTGCTGCACTGAGCAATGACAATGATTATTAGGCATCACAAAGAAGTCAAACAAAAGTAAATATGTCTTAACATCTAACAAAACTCGACAAAGAAGATGGCATGAAATGAGGATTATTTACAAAGTTGTGGATTTCATCTCTAACAGGCGTATTGTCTTATATCCTCAAGAATTATGATGATGATGATTTCTCAAACACAAACCTTCTGCCTGCTTTGTTCCATCAGAAACGGGAGAAGTGGACTAGTGCTTTAAATGCAACTCAGAAAATGTTGTCATGTGAATGTCCAATCCAACTCCCGGGGTGCCCGCTTGGTTTCTATACTAATTACAACCAGGTTCTGTGGCTCTGCTGCATGAAGGTTTAATTTCATATTAGTCAAGGGACACAAGGGGAGATGGAGAAGAGTGGGAGGTTTTGTCAGCGGGACAGGCCCACAGTCGAAGTTGTGCAGTTACGGAAGGAAGTTCATGAAGCAACAAAGGAGCACTGCTGTGAGAGTAAAGAGCAGTCAAGCTGGCCATCTAGACACTCTAGAGCCTAATTAAATAACTATATCTGTGGGTGTCAGAGACTTAGACAGAGGAGACTGGGACTGAGGCACAAAGTCACAGCGTGTCCTGCAGTCCGAGAAGCTTGTTCATTCTTCTGCGGTAGTCCCACTTCCAGCGGAGAAGAGACCCTTAGAGACCCTCCTTGTAACACTGAACATTGCTACATGTCAGTGTAAAAAAACTGTGTCCCACTTGAAACGTGTCTGCCGTACATTTTGAAATTAAATGAAAAATGGTATGGTGATACATATTAACAGATACACAGACAGTTTGACTGTCTGCTGGTTGCATATGATCGATGTAGGGAATTTGCAAGCACATTATACTATTTATATACATGTTATATTTGTTATATATGTTATATTTTTGAGTGAAATGTCTTGAGTATCAGATGGATTGCCATGAAATGATGTCCTGCTCCATCATCAGTTCCAAATCAAATTTTGTGAATGACCAAATACCTCCAAAACGAATGACATTCCCATTAGCCTCAGCTCAATTATTTGTTTAGTTACTTCACATATTTAGTATGCTTCAACACTAAACTATGATGGTTCATGTCGTAAGCATACTTGTTAAAAATCAGTATGTTAGCGTTGTCATTGCAACCATATTAGCACGCTGATGTTAGCATTTATCTCAAAAGCACCGCTGAGCCAAAGTACAGCCTCACAGAGCTGCTAGCATGACCGAAAACTCTTAAGTCTTGTTTTTAATATCTTCCAATATTATGTTGAGGACACGTATTTAAAAACCCATGTCATGGCAACGCTCATAATAAATGCTGATAGTGAGTTTTTTTTTTGTTTTCTCTCAAGCAGTGACAATGACGAAGTTGAATCACAAAATGAATGTGAAAATTGAAAGGTGTGTGTGAGAGAGCAGAGAAAGGATGTGAATGGAGTGCATGAGGGAGCAGGAGAGTGAGACAGCAAGTGAGACACAATGCAAGGCTGTGATATGACATTGCTTGATGGGGCTAAATGGTCCCGGAAGGTCATTTTAACTCAACTAAAAATCACAAATACAGTCCCCTCTGTTGAGCCATGTCTGCTCTTCTTCCTCAGCATTGTGTGTGCGTGAGTCTTGATTCTAGATGACTCATACATGTTTCAATAGACTAGCTTCCAGCTGTCTGAATGCAAATAACAGAATAATGTAATGCTCGCAATGTATAGCAAATCTTCCTTATTGTAATGTGCTGCATTTCTGCTCGCCAAAAGTAGACAGTAAAGTATTTTCTATTCTATTCAAATTATATTCTATATGTGACACAATGCACTCCGCAATGGGCTTGTCACAAAAGCCTCATTTATTATTAGAGATGTATTCTCAACTTTATTCTTCAAAGTGTGTTTGTATATATATATATATATACATATATATATATATACTGTATATATATATATATATATATATATATATATATATATATATATATATACATTACATTACATTACATTACCGTCATTTAGCAGACGCTTTCATCCAAAGCGACTTACAATTCAGATTCTATCACAATTCGACACCGTAGGCACAGCTACAGGAGCACATGTGTGTGCTGTACAGTAAATGTACAAAGTAACAGGGAGATAGCTAGCATGTGAGAGACACCATCAGAGGAGCTAGCCGGAAGCATTTCAAAGGTATGTGCTGCTCCCCCGGGGGAAGGAGGAGACAGCTAATTACGACTGAGATTTCCCATTTTCCATCTCTTATTAGTCATTTCCTCATTACAGGCAGGCAATAGGCAACCAGCCACTGAAAATAAAACCAATGAATCCTCCGTCTTCCCTTTTACAGTGCTTCGAGCTAGACGTCCAAGGCATACCAGTGTTAGGGAAGCCCAGCAGTGTTTAAAGGCATTAAAGGTGACCTGATAACATGGAGGCAATGAGCTGATTTCACTAAACAACAGCACCGTGTCCCAGTGTGCAAATGTTCTGTTGATTTCATTGCCAGTGAATGTTAAGCGGTGGTGAGTGTTTTTTTAATTGTGACCATAAATCAGTCGGTTGGGCACAAAAGGGGTTATTGGGGAGTGAGCGAGAGGAAGTGTCTATGTTGAACACAAAGCTCACCTGGAGGCTCGTAGCCCCGCTAGACATTTAGTGGCCTTGCGAAGGGAAGCAGCCATCACAATCAAAGCCTCATCTTTTTCATAATAATGTGCGAACGGCCTCCTCCCAGAGACCTCAACACGTCCTGGATCTTTGTCCCTGAATCTGACAAAAATGAAGGTCTATGTCTCCCCACAAGTAGGTGTCGCCATGGAAACAACCGTTATTCAGTGCTCTCAACAATAGCAGTTAAATGAAACGAGCTGTCTGATAGAATTAAAGAGTAGGCTCAGACCCTCTTCCCATGTAATAGGTACTCACAGCAGCCACAGCATAACCCCATATATACATGTATACATGAGAGCATAACCAGCATTTCATCAAGCACATCAATATCTTGTTCTTATTTCTATTAATCCGTCCTGTACAGCGGTGAGCAATGAGAAAATGTGACATGAGTGAATAGGATCAAAGGAAACTGGATGACAAAAGCAGACAGGTGTGATGGACAATTTGTGAAACTCAAAAAAAATCAAAAACGTCATTTAATATGTTAAGAAGTAACAGAGACAGTTTCAGTTAAATTATGAGATTTATTTACTTAACTGCAAGCATGAAGTACAAGAACAGAGGTTTGTGTAAAAGTAGGCTTGCGTATAAGCACATCATAAGACCCAAAGGAATGACTGAACAGCACAGCTTAACAATAAAAGTAAGCATGCAAAAAATCCCTTTCTTCCTTTCGAAGAAATCAAATATTTACTATTGATGCATGGGTTGCTTCTTCCCCACACGGCCTGCAGTTATACCAGTTGCATATTATGGTTATGGGCTGTTAACCTTGTCCTGATTAGTAGTGGATGGGAGAAAGAGAGAGATAGAAAGAGTGTCTATGAGAAATTTCAAATCCATCAGTGTGGTGTAAAACCTACGACTTGTTAATTTTGTCGGACAATGGTGCAAGTATAGATAAGGGGAAATAAGCAGCTCAGTTAATTCTTCCCAGCTTTTTTTAATCCGCAGTGCACGATGGCCACATGAACTGTGCTCTTAATGTCTCCAGCATTTCAGCTCGCTGCTGTTGCACCACTGTGGTACAAATGAGGGTTTCCCATTAAAACATGAATGTTTGTTTTTTTGTTTGTTTTTTGTAAAAACATTTAAGACACCCAAATACTGTGCACTTGGGTCCAGCTAGCTCTTGCACACAAGCACACAATGATAGACATTTTATACTTCATAGATGATTAATTGCATTGAAACTTCTCACTTAATGAAAAATAGAAAGAGTTAAAAATAACTTTCAAAACAGGTCTGAAGAGTTATTTGTTTGGGGCTAATCTGGTGAGGCATTAAAGACCCATGCTGTTTAACATGTACTACCATAGGACATCTACATTTTGTAATTCAGGTAACCCCAGAAGAGCATGAAACATTTGAATGGCTTATTGTATTCATGTTTCAACACAAACTATTATTAACTATTGTGTTAGTTGTTTGATAACAAAATAAAATTATTTAAAAATACTTTTAAAGGAATACAATTTTGAATTTTCTCAGGTCAATTGTAAAATCACATCTTAAATGTTAAGAGAACAGGCTAATGAACCATTTAAGCTGGTGCAGCTCGTAACTTCAGGCAAAGTAACAATACATGGACACAGGTAATAGGGGAAAAAGAAGTGCAGATGCATTTTAGATAATATGTGAACTATAGTTTGCTCTCAAGGAACAGAAATATTGGCTGATATCTGCACATCCTGACTTATTTAATCAGAATAGATACAGACACTAAAGGTTTGTGGGTAAGCAAAAACCTGGTTAAATGTTTTAGTTTTTTAGGATAGTTATCATTTGAGATTGGTATCTTTTTGCTGAAACGTTTTATGTTGTAAGTCTTTTAAAAACCAAGAATTATTTTTAAGGATGTTTGTTTTTTAAAAGACCTGTATTTACACATCTTTGTGTATTTACACAAAGATGTGTAAATACAAAAAACTAATAATTCCCCATACAGGAAGAACAAGGTCTCTCAATAAATAACCTTTTCACCTATAACTCCAACCTACGACTCATCGTGAGACCAAAATCCCTCCAGGATGATTCACAGTCCAGTGACAGATTATGGCTCAGAATCTATAGGCCTGCTGAATCAATAGGGCTCCTCCTGTGATCCACAGTGACAGAATAATCCTCAATAGGTGATCTTCAAAGGAATTCAGAGAGCAGCCAACAGCAGAGCTGGCGGTGTTTAGGTGCATTCATGAAAAGTCAATAGTCTGTATCTGGGGACGAATGGTGAAGCTCTAGAGTACAAATCAAAGTCAGATTAATATATTTAGCTTGGGGGGGTGGATATGTGTATGTGGCTGTAAAGACTAGATATTCTTCCTATGCATTTAATGGCTTTTGGCCAATTGAATTAGTCGTCATTCAGCGTCATTCAGGGCACAAATATATCATGTCAGATAAATGCAAAAGCCCAAAGTAAATATACAAAGTATAGAGGTGTTACCAGAAGAGGCATAAAATCGACCAATGCCAAACCAAACAGTATTGGAGTTATTACTGTATTGTGAACGGTAAGGAATTGAACATTATAGCATTTATGTGTCTGATGCTCTTCAGTTAGGCTTCTGGTAGGGTAACAATTTGTTAGGTTTTTCATAAAATCTTCCAGTTTTAAGGAATATATTATGCTTTCTTTCTAAAAGATCCACATTTGACTTCTTTAACAGTTTGCATATGCAATCCAACACCAAGGGACAGGCAAGAAAATGATCCATCACACTAAATAATTTGCTTAGCTCTGATAGAGACTTTGTGGGATTTATATTTAATTCTTATCTCTAAAGGTTTGCTCTTATAGATGCTTGATAATAAATTGACCAGTCATCTAGTTTTGAGGTGAAATCTATTTGCTTGATAAAGCTAAGAAAACATTTCAAGGTAAGTGAAGGTTGTATCTTCTTGAATATGATGAAGATTGTAAAGCTCAATAGAAAAACAGAAAATTCAAATGCAGCCTCTCAAGTAAACAGGGGTCGTTGCAGGCAAGAGCTTCTTAGAAATGAAAATAATAGATTCAGTTTGTTCTGGAGATGCACATTGATGAGAAAACCCTTAATAATTATTGTATGGTACGAAACATTGCAATGATCACTGAGGAATTTTGGTAATAATTATAAATGTTTCATATTTTTAATATTCTGATATAAATGTAAGTGATATAACACGTGTTTTACAGCACTCACTGATCGGTTTTGTGCTTTCATTGGATTTAAACTGTGCTCGTGAATCCCTTATGAAACATTGAGTAGAATTATATTGCATATAAAAAGCAGCTGAAAGGAAAACATAATGAAACGCACTGCAGAAACGTGAAGAATGCTACCTGTGTGTCGGCTGGCTCAGGGATGACAACAATAACAAATAATTTAGATTTTCACAGTTCATACCATAGCCACCTGACAAAAGACCAAAAATGGGGTGCTGTTGTTCATCTTCTCTCGGAGGAAAATGTTATTCGGGCTTTGTTCGACAACCCAAACACATATCCTACTTTAACTTGCCAGCTGATGACCTGACTGTATTTTCTGTCTTGCTATGATTTATTAGCTCCCTGTTGTAACTGAAAGAAGCATAAAGAGCTCAAGCTATAGCAAATATATCACATTGCAGAAGTTATGTCACTTGCAGTTTCACAGATGTACGAGGGGAACAAGTCTGAAGCGGTGACACGTCAGAATTAAACAAAGACTTTTCCACTGCTGCGGTTTCCTCAACTGGTTTTAAGAAGGCCTAATTACTGGGTGATTAGCTAATTACTTTATATAGAATACACTAACTTGGCAACTTGCACCTGCTAACTGCCAAACACAGTCAGCATTGCCTGCTTTCATATTTGCTAGGTATTAGGGGTGGCTCATGTTTCATGCTGTTGCAGACAGGACATTTGGGGGTTTGTTGAGTGCTTGCGCACTTTGAAACAGAGCTTCCATTTTTAGCAATCGATTATACTGTAGCTAATTCATGATTTGCCACTAGTCCGTTCCAATTTCAATGTCTGAAATTGTAACCTGTGTGTGTCTGAAAATATTGTCTCACTGTAATCCAAAATAAAGCCAATCCTGTAGATGGACAGACTTAGGTACATGAGGGAAGGCCAATGTAATAAAGGGTCTTCACATCTTCAAATTATCTGAAGATGTGACATAAGGGAAAATGTAACAAGAAAGACAGAGGTGCTGAATTTCAAGGCCATTAAGGAATAATAAGCCTTCATCCGATTGATGGATCAGCCCTGAGGGATTGGCCTGCATGCATAAAAATTAGGGAGGAAAAACAACACAAGCCTCCAGGACTCATGATGCTGAAACAGCTGGATGGTCATGGTTTGCACAGCCAGAGAGAAGCGCTGGATCCACACTGAGCAGAGAAATTTAACCTACAGCCTCTGTCGTACTGTCCTTGTGTAAACACTTTGATAGGTGTGAAGAATGAAATAAATGACAAACAACACATTTAGAAAGATTTTCTCTCCAGTCCTCCAAAATCGCAATGCATGCGTCTTTTCTCCCTCTCAGTTTGCTGGACTGATGCTGTGGTCAAAGCTTGGTCCCAAAAGCAGGAAGGATGGTTATTCTGTTGGGGTGGTGGCGACAGGGCTGAGGATGGGGGTCAGTAAGTCCCTCATCGGAATCATCGGGGAGATGGCCTTATGGCTGTAGTACTCCACTACTTGCTTGGGCACCTCCGCCAGAACACATTTGGCCAGGGCTGCAGGGGAAGCCTGCAATAGAGACAGAGAACAGCTGGAGTTGTCAAAACAACTGTTCGATATTGTTTTAATCTGAGATACAGAACATTTTCCAGTGGAGCTTTTAAGTTATTTCTATTCCTGATCAAGGGACAACTGACGGTGTTAGGATTACCTTTTTTGTTTCAAACAAATCAAAAGAGGTATGTCAGTGTCAGATATTGTATTCAAGGGTAACTGTTCTGTTCATGACTCTGAAAAAAGTCCCTTCTACTTTCTTCCTAAGAGCTACATCAAAATATATAATATGTCTTGCAGTGTTTGCATTGCATAGTTTCAGAGTTAATTATTTATTTGTTAAAACCAGTTTGCATTAAGTTCTGTTGTCAAAGCATATTTTAAAAAACGATTTTCAGTACAAAAAACTAATTACATAATGGTTTAATTTATTACACATGCACGGTCCGGTGCAATAAATCTGTCTAGATTTCTAACAAATGACTACTTTGTGAAAAAGGGGAGTGCAATTATGAATTTTGCAGATTTTATACAATGTAAGTGTTTCCTCAAACTCTGGGTGATTTATATAAAAACATATTCAGGTTAACTTGACAAATAGGTTACAACTTCAAGGAAAAAACAACATGTGTTTTAAGAAAATGGGCCACCAGGAGCCTCCAGATTGCATAAATTCTGTAAGACTCTGCAACTTTACCGGAGGTATGACCAACATGTATTCCCTTAAATGGTGTTTTGATGATGGTGGTGAAAAAGCATTGTGCAACGCATCAGTTCAAAATCTCCCATAGGTGTTTAATTGGTATGAGAGCTGGTGACTGTGAAGACCATATATATGATTCACATAATTATTATACCTGTCTCCTCACCTCTCATCACCTTGTTTCCTGTATGGAAGTGTCTGCATTTGCTTGGTTTCTCCACTCATTTATTCAGTTTTTTTCTTAAGTTTGCCACCCTCAAAGAAAATATACAGGCCTACTATAATTCAAATTTTGGGAAATGTTTCAATTTAGAACGTGAGACATCAAATCTGGAACAGACAGTATAATTGCACAGCTGAAATGTTGCAGATTGCATGTAGCTACATGAAGAGTACAGTTTTTTTAAATTATTTTTGGATCTTCTTCAGTCCATGATGTCCATCTGTGTTACTGGCAAAGTCAGCAAAAGCTTGCCGCATGCTCTTTAGAATAACAAGTGACGGGGGCGTTATGTAAAAAATATTTAATGTCCATGAACATCAGCAGTCAGAAGGAGAGTGGTTGAAGATGAACGTAATCAAGTGAAGATTGACAGACGGTGAGACAAACTGACCGTTTTGAAGTCTCTGAAGGGCACGAACTGCACAATATCTCTCAGGACTGGCTCGCCCTTCGGTGAGCGTAGAACTCCATCATCTCCATCCAAAATCTGCATGTCTGTGAAGTCTGCATTGCCCACACCGACAATGATTATGGAGAGAGGCTGGTAGGAGGCTCGCACAATAGCTTCACGCGTGTCTGCCATGTCTGTCACGACGCCATCCGTGAGGATGAGCAGGATGTGGTATCGCTGGAAGAAGATAAGAGCTTTTCAGTGTGTATTAATCCATAGGGACATTAACCCATTCTAACAGCATAGTATGGTTATAAGCAAGAACACCTCTCAGTGTGTGTTGTGGTCTAAAGGCCTCTCCTGCTATCTTTGGTAATTTTAGAGCCTCCACTGAGTAGATATGTGTGTATGTCACTTTATTAAAGTGTTACATAGAAAACAAGGGGATCAAGAACAGATACAAAAGGAGGATATTAACAAAACGGAGAACTCACAAATCACAAACTACAGAAGAGACATCTTGTGTGTGTGAATGTGTGAAATTAATGTACGTGTCCACTAAGCACTATACAATGAGAATATAAGAATTACAAGAAAATTAGCATGGCATTGATGGTTTGTGATTGGTCCCATGAGTAGTAGTTAATTTGTTGTTACTGTGTTTATGTCCTGAGTGTGTGTATTTCTAGTGTGTTCCCTGGAAGTCTAATTGTTGACTGCAGCTCATTTACTGATCAAAATAAGGACTAACATTGAGAAGTAAATAATTAAATGACAGTCAGCGCAATTGCAAGAGTGTAATAGTTTCGAACACGATGTCCATGCAGCCGGTGGTAATTTAAGAGAGTAAATAGATGAAAGACTTGTGTTCTTACTCCCAAAGGGATATCAAGGAGAGAATAAGGAGCACAATAACTATTTGCCACTCATGTTAAATCCCATTCAACAGCAGTTAATGAGGTAATTTCTAACACATAAAAGGGTCAGTAACATGGAAATATATGTAAAATATAAAACAGCCCAAACAGTGGGCCCCTTCTTCCTTTTTGAGCCATAGGGCATTATCACTAGAAACGGAGAGGTGAACCAGAGGCTACTCCCTGTGGGAACTCAGTGGGATGCACTACAACAAAGCCTGTATTACATCCATAAATTTCTAATGGAGTATAAAGAGTCACTCACAGAAGCATCTTTAATGTTGCCGTCGCCTGCTGCCAGCTTGGCTATCCTGTTAATGATGGGAGAAACATTGGTCGGGCCATACAATTGGATCTTAGGAAGGCAGTTCTGGTATGCCTCAACCACTCCTTGGATCTCTGATCAAAAGAAAGCACAGGACAAAGTGAAGGACACATCAACATAGTTATCTACACTTCATTAAACACGCATGTCATCAAACAAACCACTGTAAACTAAAAAAGGTACAGTCAGATGAATTATCTGTTTATCACTATAGTCTCCCAAAAAAGAGGCCTGAATAGGTTTTCTGCCCTACTCAAGTTAAAGAAGTTAAATACTCTGGAAGAAGCAAAGTTACAGATTTCGGCTTGTTCATGTGTATTTTAGGTAATAATCAATTATGAAATCCATAAAGAAAATCAAACATAAACACTACTCTGACTCTGGTACAAAAAAGGAGGCACACCGAAATGCTCACAAAAATCTGTACAGAGGAGTTGGCTTTCTTCATTACGATGTAAAGAGTTGTGAATGGATGTTATGAATATGATCTGTCATGTATTAATTTACCTGACATTTGGGATGGGGACCAGCTAAGTAATACTGATACTTTAGCAGCTGTGTTGTCAAATTACAGATGTTCACTCTAGTATCACTAGGAGATGCACTTTTATGGGAAACTGGTGTACAAAGCCCTTCCTTACCTTCACATTCATCATCCTCTGGGTTGAAATTAATGGCAAAGTCATGGGACACCTGTGGATTGAAAAAGAGAACATTGTGAAATACTGATTATGTGTGCAAGGACACTTTCTTGCTGAACGTTTCCATGTTGTTTAAACAATGGCTGCCATGTTTGGAATCTGTGAAGGCCTGGACTTTTTTCTTCTTCTGATATTGCTGACTGTAATTTTGTTAAGAAGATGTCATTTTTGTGATACTGTTTGATGTTGACAGTTTGATGTTGACAGTAATAAATGACCACAACAAATATTAGGCTTATGAGTCCAGTAGTATGCAAGATTAGCTGTGGACAAACAGACAGGAAGACAGACAGATGCACGCACACACACGACCGAACAAATGACCGCCTCCCGACTTAAGTACAGGTGCAAATACTATGTTAAGAGAATAAAAATATTTAATTAATTTAATTTTAAAATAATGTCTATTTATACCTCACCTTTTCAGAGGTATTTTACAGTGAGGCCTGGTTAAGTTAAGTACTGATCTGTGTACACTACATTCTGAAATGTGTACTTGTATTAATGTCCTGAATCATCACTTCATCACACAGTAATACAGTAATGTTAAGCATGCTCTATATGCTTACATTCTGGTTTCTGAAAAGAGATTGACACTCCTCTTCTTTTATCTGGTCCATTCCAAACGTCACATTTACTTTGTTTTTCTCAAAGCTGTTAAATTGGTAAAAATAAAATCCCCTTCTTGATACCTCCCTCACAAGAAACCGTTTTTTTTCCGCAAGCACCAACTGTCAGCCAGATCAGTGACAGCTGACTCCTCTCCAGCTGGCTACTTTCTTCCAAGTCATTTTTGTCCTTAATGTGATTAACAGCCTGCATTTAGACCAGTGTATAGAAATAAATGAGTTGTCCTAGAGAAATGAATCATACAGACCACCATTTGGTTTTTGTATTGGGCCACTGCAAGAGACGGGGTCTTGTTTTGTATCTCATTAACAGGCCTGTTTCATAGCAGACCTGTTTGACATGAAAACCACAGGTGTAATAATAACATTAATAATCGCTGTCTTTCATTTTGGTTTTCCACTTGTGAAGCTCTGGTATAGTGCAGGCTGGTTCAATGGCATAGCTTACAGCGACACTTAAATGGAATTGTACTGTTATTATATACATGTTTTCCTGCCATTCAATATTACAATCTTATTTTCTAGCTTTGCCTTTTTTCCCCCAAGTACATGAAAAATATATTTTTGGCGGGTAAGGAAGCACCAGTGAAACAACAACGCTCCTTTTAAAGACCCTGAAAACCTGTTGTCTTCGTCGTCTTCTTACTATGAGCAAAGGGACGAACACAACATTTTCTCAGTTTTGGTTCTTTCAATTGAGATTTGTGTTTTTCTCACTGGTTTGAAGAGGAGAGGGCTCATTTGGAAAAAGGTGATGTAATCTGATCACAGTTGTGGGGTATTTGCTTATGTTGGCAGGCCACTGGCAATCAAATATAATCAAACCACAATCACACAGTCCCAACGAAGCAGAGGTTTTTTGTGTTCATTTGGTCCCGACTAAGTTTTTTAATTTGATACGTTGTTGCTTTTTAAAATCAGAATCTAATTTACTGCCCAGCAGGTTTTCACTTAAGAGCAATTTCAGTTCGGAGCTGGTTTAAGTACAGAATGTCTTTTTTATGAATTTCAATGCTTCTTATTCTTTCATTTATGTTTTCTGGTGTCACAAAGAGCTTCCAAATAAATAAACTGATTAAGAGCAGTATAAGTGTTATTTGCCTTACAAGCAGTAGGATACAAGCCCAACACGCTGCACTGCTTCCGACTGTCAGACTGTTCAGGGAAAAGCCCTGCACTCACATGCATACATGTCACCATGGTTACCAAATGATTTGCATAAATATACGCATCCCTTCCTGGACAGTTTGGAACCAGCAGATGAATATGAATGTAGCTTAGCTTTAAATTCATGCAAAAAATCACATATCTATTATCATACAATCCTGTGGTTTGCTTCCTCGTTTAGTTTCAAACCACCGACGAATCGAACCAGAGACCGATTGTAAGCAAACCTGAGCCGAGACCGCCTGAAAGAGGGCTTCTTGATGTGGTTGTTAGGTCTGCATCAGAGTTCGATGGACAGCTTTTACACCAGCAACCAACAAACCGCACTAAACGGGCAAACGCACTAGAGTCCATCTTAACAAAACCAAACAAGTTGTGAAAGCACCCTTAAACTCTTAATAAATAATAGTTCATGGGAAGTGATGTCCTCTTCTAAACTTTAGCTTTGACGAGAGCAATTTTTCAAAGGCATTCAATTAACAAAACACAATAGGCCATAGTCGTTGCAGTGAAATGTGAGCCTTAACATTTATCCTCAAGACTCACTATCTGATGCATCCTTGGCTGGCAAATGAACATCTTGGTTCTTTATTTATTATTTGTTTTCAAATCACACTTAGTGTGCATAACAGGCAGCATATACTGAGAAAGAGTCCATCAAACCTGCACACTGGTGTAGCCTACATGAGTTAAATGCAGCTCATGATTAGTCCAATGACTTAATTAGCATTCACCTGCACCACCAACCACAATGTGGCAACAGCATGGAGTAAAATGAATTTGACTTCTGCAGGGCATGTCACTGTCATGGTAAATTCAGAAAATCATAGTTTGTATTTACTGAGCTACAAATTTTTGCATGATTGAAATGATAATTATCAGTGTTTCACATCAGCACATAGAACAGAACAATCTCACATAATAATATGCCGTTCTAGATATTAAATATCAAACAGCATCGTGATTCAACCATGCATGTGTGTGTGTGTCTATGCGTGTGTGTGTGTGTGTGTGTGTGTGTGTGTGTGTGTGTGTGTGTGTGTGCGTGTGTGTGTGTGTGCGTGTGATGGCTGATGGCTTTTGGTTCTCAAAGTCCAATTTGCTTAAACAAATGCTCTCGCACTCATGAATTCTTATGTAAATTGAGCATCAACACTGTGGGGCTTTTGTTTCTTTGGAGCATGTCATTTTCTCAAGAGAAGTTGATATTTTAAGGCATGGGGTTTATGAATAAAAATAAAGTATAGTAGTTCTAAATGTGACATTTTGACAGAATGACAAATTGAGTCATAAAACAGGTCATGGAAATCAGATGCTTAACATAAAGTTCCAGGGTAGTGGAAAGAGCATACAATACGTGCATAATATTGTTCATGTGAAGGGAAGAACGGTGTTATGGAACAGAATAGAAAAAGGGGTGGTTGAGTATGAATGAAAAACAAGGAGTGCAGAGATATGCAGAGAGATACTCACCTCATAATTTGGAGGGATTCTGGCACCAAAACCCAAAGCTGAAAACCTTTTGTCACTGTAAAGATAAGCAAATTAACCAGTTGTGAACAGTTACTGCAGTGTAATCATGGAATAGCTTTTGACAGTGATCTGAAAAACAATGGCAAACCCTGTGCTTGTTTGCATTTCAGAAATGCTAAGAGCTTTAATTAAAGTTTGAAATCTGTCCCACAGTCCCTGCAGACAGCGCTTGCACCTGTTCAATAAGCTTCTCACAGTCTTTACTCTCTCCATTTTTCATTGTACCATATAGATGGGTAGATATTAGTTTAAGAGGCTCTGCTATGCTGGATTGTCAAAGTCCAGGGTCACCCTTTTAACACCCTGGCTGCACAGACGTGTGTAAATAACAACCCAAAAGCTTCACCCTCACTGTTTAACAGAGATGAAATATATCCACTATAGAGTGCTGCAGGAATGACTCCTTAAACCCGGAAATTAGTTAGTATTTTTGAACTTCTGGTTCCCTCGTCGTGAAGATAATGAGTTTTTTGAATAGGTTTTTTGATGCCTGAAATAAGGTCTGTGGGTAACACAAGATTATGATATTTCAAAGTTTTTGTTCTACAATATGACATACAGTATTTCTACAAAAATACGTCATCCCTGCGCCACTCTAGTGCCCTTAGAAATCACCACAATGTAACAAAAAACGTACTCTCCATGGCATATACACTACTTTCTGCTAAGAGTGCAATGTGTCACATTTAAATTCACATGTGTTAGAAAAATCTAATTTCGGTATTCCCCTAAGCAATTTTTGCTGTACTCATTTCACTTACTTTATCTACTCCTTTTTGAAAGACACAAGCTTTCGCCAGGCAAGGAGGAGCTTTAAAAGGAGTTGCATTATGGGAAATGTAGTATATATATATATGTTGATATATATATATGACTGGCAAAACAACCTCAAATCTCCAGCCCAGTGGAATCACAAGTAGCATCTCAAGCTCGACAGAATCATGAAATTATGTTTTTGATTCATTTACTCTGGAGATAGTGTGGAAGGGTACACAGCAAAATGTGCACTGTTAATAAATGTTGATTTGTTTGGTTTCTTGACAAGTGTTGATTGGGGACTTGTTTATCCACTCATAGAGCTAATATGGCTTTAAGGCAGCTGAAGTTTAATTAACTCTGATGGGTGTGGACTTATATAAACACTGGCAGAGTGAACAAAAGCTTAACTGTGAACTCTTGACAGAAGCAACTTTACTTTGGCAAGTTTTAGTTACTATAATAGTAGCAGCATTAGTCATACACTTACACCAAAAAAAGAGGCATTTATTATTATTATTATCATTATTATGAGTAGTTGTAATGTAAGTAGTAGTAGTAGCAGTAGTAGCCGTAGTAGAAGCAGTAGTATTGATCATTTGTATTAATACTAGGAGATGTTTTATTGATAAAGCAATTGTATTACTATTGCTCCTCCTCAAGGCCGTTGGATAAAAACAAAGATAATTTGTGTTTTTTCCATAACCTTGCAGAATTGTTTATTTTACAGTGGCTGCGAATGGTAACAGCAACAGCCTGTAGGCTTAGTGAGGAAGACATCGCTGAATATCTTACATCGGCCATATTGAGCACATATTTGGTTACCATCATTATCCTCTGTTCCAAAAAAAACCCATTTGAATGAGTCCAACTTTTATTCTCTGTAATGCAACCTCTCCACATGCCCTGGCTAATGTGCTGTACTGTAGCCAGATATAAACACACTCCAGTAATAATGCTCCAAACAAATGAATAGATTTCAGTGTCCAACGAGCTCTGCAACTGATACAACAGCATGAAAAAGGTCTTTTCTCTACACTCACCTTTAACATTTACATGTTTTCGATTCACTTTTTTATCCATTTTCCCATCTCCATTCTCCATCCACTGAATACAGGCCTTACTCCCACTATTGTGAACTTTCAAACACACAGGGGTATGGATGAAAAATAATAGGAAAAGAATAATGATGTGTTTGGTATTATATTGGTTTTACCAATGTAGAGCAAGAATATTAATGAAAATATTCTAATGGGGAAGGAGTGATTCATGCAGAGCCAATTTTATCCAGAGATGTATTGTGCAGCACTCATTATCTCGACTTCTCACTCTTCCCATACTTTTATAAATTTGCTCTTGGGGCCTCAATGAATTGATTTCTAAGTGCAATTTACAAATTTCTTGAGAGATTGCCTATCGTCTCTCCAGATGTAGAGTTATTATACAGTACCTTCAGCCCAAACAAGAGGGCAGAGAAGACTGACAAGTCATTTTCATTTTATGAATTTTGCTGTTAAGTTCATAGTGGTCCTTGTTTTCTTTCTTCGTCAGCACACGTGAAAAGCCACGAGGGGATGTGCACGGTAAAACAGCCCTCTCAGCGAGGTAAACGAGCCTCTGCCCACACAGACAAAAGCTCGTCACTCCAGCTCCATAATGCACTCCTCTGCAAGGACTCTAAAATCCCACATCACCTAAATTCACTAAAGGCTAAAAGGTGTGCTTGCCCACGTAGTTTTACACCTCAATAACAATTGCAAAGTAAGAGGGAATGGCTGCCTACACTTGCTGTCACTTTTCATCCAGAGGCATGTTTCCATGTATGATGATTTAGTAAACAGGAAAATGATAAATCTACAAGAATGAGCTGCTAATTTTCCCGGCAGGTTTTCGGTGTTTCCAGTGCTATCTCTTGGATGCTATAATTAGCCAGACAGTGCTCCCCTGATATTCAATAGGAGGATCTGCATAAATCAGGAGTCAGAGCATTAATCCTCATCTAGCTCAGTTTTGACAGATGAAAAGGTCTTTCTCTGACACATATCATATTATAAATGATTTCCCATTAATTACCAAATACCTGCAAGCCTGCCTGCAATAACTATTCTTTTTTGTACATAATAACTTAATATTAGTTTTCAACAACAACAGACAATCAGTGATTTTCAAAACAAAATCTGACAACTATATCAGTCAGTTTTTATATTTAGAGTAACAGGATGTATAAATTCATTTTATTAGCTGCAGTGTCTTTAATGATTCCATAAACAGGCCTGCTGCTGCACCCACATCTGATTCTACGCCACGCTGTTATTTCACCACCCATGATGCCTCCCACTTCATGTTGAAGTGCTTGCTATCCTGGTGTTAGCCCCCGTCTCTGCATGTGTCTGTCTGTAGTTCAGGGTAATGAGCCCATGCAGGCTAAGAACGGGGACCAGTAGCTGCAACAGATGCTGAGAGAAAACTGTATCATTGAGTTAGCCACAGAAGAAAGCACATGCAGCCACCACTGTGAGCATAGACACTGTGAACTATATGCAAAACAGCACTGTCCTTACAAACAGCGAAGACACAAGGCATATAGAAAAGAAAGAAGAGGAAAGGACAGAGACATCTATCCTTTTTTTTTACTTTGGTTTGTTGTCTTATTTGCTAAAATCAATTTGTGAGAGATGTGGTGTTTGTTATCATTATCTCTTTATCAAACTGTTACGCAAGAACAGATTACAAACATATTCAAAAAATGTTTAGAAATCTCTGCCAAAAGTCAGTCAGTGAGAAAACTGATGTTGCACAGCATTTAAATGCATGTGGCTATAAAGGTCAAACTGTTATCTTTTTGATGGATTGTTAAAAGCTGTAACATGATGGATACTTTGACAAAATGGTTTGTCAAGTGTGTCCAGAATATTCTGTCAGTGTCCTTGACTGCTGCTACCAAGCACCAGCTTCAGCCCCATATTAGCCTCATGCATAAGTAATGCCAGTGAAGGCCAAATTAGTTTGCTCTAATTTTCCAGGTACACTTTCTCGTGCATTACTTTGCCATGGTTAAACAGATTAAAATACATGTGCCAGTGTGAACATGAAGACGACAATCAACAAGACTGTATTGGTGCTGCAGGTAACCAGCTGCTGTTTTGACAATGAGAGGTTATTCCCTGCACACAATCCATTTCAGTAAAAGAAAGAATCGCAGATGGAGGAGCTAGAGGCCAACAGTTCAGGTCCATCAGCTCTAGACCAAACTGGTGAGCAGAAATGTAATAACTTGCGAGATTTACTGCCATTCTGTTTCAGTACTCCATGATTTCCATTCCAATCCTTTTGCTGTGATTCAGATAGAGTGGCTCGTTTTAGTGTGAGCGATCCCATCGCAATGGCGTGCAAGGGACACTCGGCATCTCCATTTTACAAAAGGAGACACTGACAATCACTGTAGGCACCAAAGAGCCTCTACTGAGAAACAAAAGACTGACAAACCTATCGTAGTCTTGACAGATCTCCCCCACTGCTATCAGAGCCTTCAGGTACTCGTTGGGCTGGTAAGGGTTGATGTAGTGCAAAGAGCAGCTGTTCCTGGGATCTCCATTGGAGGCTGTGAAGTCAATGGCAACCTGGTAGAAAGAAATGTGAAGCAAGAACAATATGACAGAATCAATTAGGTTTTCATTTTGCTGCTTAACTTTTTTATTTGGCTGCTTGTGATATTATAAATAATTCTGTATGAGCGAGCCTGAAATATGCATAATGGCAGCATAAATTATCTGATCAGAGGTAAGAACTTTCGCTTTTTACACCCACATAGATGGAAACAGCTATAGCTCCAGTACACTGTAGATCTAAGTAGCCAACTATTTCCACAAGGAGGAACTGCATCCACCACAGCAAATTCCTCATAATTAGTATTCGTTGCTTCAGCAATCCAGTGAGAATGAGAGGCGGCATAACAGAGAGCAGACCAAAGGGCAAGGGTTGAAGGTCCACAAAGCTGCCTACAAGAAACCTAACTGGTGGACAGTTTTTGATGGACAAAAACACCATGTTTCAAGGATAAATATATTTTAATTACTGTGTTATCTTTCACAATCAGAAAATGTAACCTTTGCTGCATACTGAATGCTAACAGACAACCAAGAAAAAAGCCATACCAAAGTCTGTTTATCTACAAGCAATATGGTCTTAAAAAAATAAGCAATCTGACAGCATTAGGTAATTCATACAACCAGCCAGTGCAGGTAAAAGTTCAATGACGGCGTCGCTAAACACGGACTGCTCAATTTACCGTAAAGTGAATCTGGCATCCTCCCATGATGTAATCTAAGAAGGAGTACACTCTGTGGAGCTGCAAAAAAAACCACATAATATTTCTTTAAGGAAAAACCCCAGAGGCATCTGGTCATTAAAACGGAATTAACTCAACAAATCTGTTGACAGTAAAGGATAAAAAAAAGTGATATGAATATAAAAATGCCTTCTGTTGAGGTAGCTGTGAAATTTCTCATTTAGCTGTACAGTACGAGAAATCAAACAAGATTGTTTCTATGTACAGAGCATACATGCATAAAAGTATTTATTATTATAATTTATTCATACTGTTCTTCAAATTCTAAGCAACTGTTTCCTACAACAAAAAGCTTCTGGGACAAGTTTTTTGTTCCTATTTCATTATGTAAAATAAAAGGATAAACCACTGATCGGTTCAACTGACTCCTACCTTCATCTCAGTGAGGATGACAACTCCTGAATTTTTATAGTTTCTCTTCTTCTGTTTGTACTTGGGATTGACACAGTCCCACGTGACCTTAAACACAGCAAGTTGAAGACTAAGAACAGGAGCCAAAAACAGCAGCATGTGACTATTGGCGATATGTCTGAATCAACATGACATTTATTTCATCTGGGATGGATTTCAGCAGAGTAAAATGAGAGGCATATTGAAAATGGATGAAACGGTTACACGGTTGTCTCCACTCTGCTCTGCTCCGCCTCTCCATTCACTGACCTTATTTCCACTGGAAATTTTCTGCATTTCCTTGAATGTGACGTAGAACTCGCCGATGAAGTCGTGTTTCCCCCTGGAGTCATAATCCCACACTAGGCACTGTGGCACACAGGGACAATACTGTATACTACTTTCTCTCTGTCGTTTTGGCCCTACATACAGTATTCTTACAATATGTATTCAATTATCCCTAAAATATTCAATGAAAGTCTTTTATTCTACTACTGTTAAATCCTGGTTGCAAAGTTTCTGACCCCTGTGGTTTTTACTGATGTGGACTTAGTTGCTTTACCTTGAGCTTCCGGTCCTCATCACAGCTGCACAGAGATATGAGAGACACTTTGAAGGGCTCCCACACAGGATTCAGGTTGTTTTTAATCACCTGTTAGAGTAGCAACACATTACATATGAAGCAAAGTTGCAGAAAGAAGCTGTTGCTTAAACTGAATAGTGTATACGATGAATCAACCTCAGTTCTGTGCACAAGCTGTTCAGTTTCATCGTCATTGATTCGATATATTTCCAAAAAGGGGTCCGACTTGCTGAAGAGGTCCTGCAGAGAAAACAGAATATCAAAACTACTGACTCTTAATGTTAATACAGGATCCTGCAACAATTGATCTATAGGAAAGATTAGAAAGTTTAATTAATAAGTATTGTTTCTGGTATCATCAGGTCAAATTTGTTCCTGACATCGCTTTTAATCAAATAAGGAAAAGACAGCAGGACTCATTGAGATCAAGATCTATTCAATGAGAACAAACTACACATAAAACCTCACATTTAACACTGAGATTTGACTTAATTTGATTTACAGTATTGAAGCTAATGTGTCGGCTGTTACATACCATGGGGCTGGGTTGAACTTTTACACAGGCAATATGTGAGAAAAGCATTACCTAAAAAAATCTATGTTTGGGTTATTTCAATATCTTTCGTGGGTTTTTCGGATTGTTTTTACCATTTATACAGATGGCTGTTGACACTGATTTCTATCACTGCTGATTGCACAGGTAATTGTCTCCGTGATTAAAGGTCAAGTAGAAGCAAGCATAGAATTTAGGGTGGATCTTTTGGAGGAGACACCATCAAGATCGAGAAAAAAAAGAGTGTGTTTTATGACATTTTGGTAAGAAGGAAGTTTGAGAATATCTACAAGATTCCAGCTCATGCCATTCCCTGGTTACTCCTCAATCACTGACCTTTTTCTTGAGCCAATACCTTTTAATGACCCGCTATTTCCTTCCTTACAGCCTTCATTGCAGTTCTGAAATACCATTATTGGTTTCTTTAACCAATATTTGAAGCTCCCCAGCAGAGAATTTTTCTTTTGCGCTCCATAACTTTATGCAAAATGCATCTGAAATCGCCCAGCTTCAAGTTGTTATTAACATCTTGCATTTGAGCTAACTCAACGGTGGCTGTGTCCGTATTATAATCAGTGATAGTAAATACCGTGATAAGTTGAAAACATGCATGAGATTTTGCATCCTTCACGGTTATTTGGGGTAGCGTTAAATCATTGTTTGAGTCTCAAGTACAGACGTCTGAGAGCAGAGGAACACTGATTATTTAGGTCAATTGATTCTTCAGGGAGGAAAACAAATGATTGCTCTGTGTGTGTGTGTGTGTGTGTGTGTGTGTGTGTGTGTGTGTGTGTGT
>NW_022280036.1:9387445-9494132 GCF_004355925.1 Anarrhichthys ocellatus
GTGTGTGTGTGTGTGTGTGTGTGTGTGTGTGTGTGTGTGTGTGTGTGCGTGTGTGTGTGTGCGTGTGTGTGACTGTGTGTGACTGGAAGGGGAGGGGGGGGCTGCGGGTGAGGGGGCTTTGTGCACACCAAATGAGACGATTAATGCTGCATTTCCCGCCACATTAGCCAGATACATCTCCTGAGGGAGTCAAACAAAAAGGGATGTAGCATCCTCTCTCTGTTGTCATGGCAACCGCTAGCCAGGAGTCATCAGCGGCACGGACGCAGATGTCAAAATCTAATCCTGGGCCAGTTATGATATCTCATCATTAATCCTCCTGCTCATCAACATCTGTAATGTGATCCTTCAATATCTACAGCAGTTTGAGGTGATACAGACAACAAGCAGTTAATTAGAAGCAGTTCGCTGCCTCAGTCATCATCTGTTTGATAAATTGCAACGTCCGACATTAACCTGCCAGATTAGTGGCTTCTAATTTGCTTTGTTAAGAAAATGAGCATGATTTACATCTGATTGCCGATGAAATCAAATAATGGGAACTTGATCACAATAATGTTAAACAGGTTTATTGTGTGACCTGTTGACATCCACGTTTACCTTCTGTACAATATCTTTGTTTGCATGAAGTAACCAGTTAAAGCTACACTCAAAAGGCATCGAGTTGTGCACGAATGCGCTCTAAAACCGGGAAATTATTTTGCATTTTGGCACTTATGGTTCCTTCGTCTCAAATTCAATGGGTTGAATGGGGTTTTGTTTGGACGCCTGAAATGAGGTATGTGGTGAACACAAGCTTGAGAGATTTGAAGGTTTTGTTCTACGATATAAAATACGTCAGTAGAAAAGGCTTCCTATCTCGTGTATTTTTAAGCTTTTAAAAAAAGGCGGTTGCTGACAAGTGACTAAATTAAACTACAAAACATCATCATTGACTTTCCACGGCCATACCGTTACCATTGCTGGTATTATCGCTTAATTTTACTGTCCTGCTCTCGTCCTCTAACATGATATCTGGTTTGCCGTCTGCCGGATTCCATATGAGTGTAGCATTAAGTGGCGAAAAAGCTAAATCTAACCAAAAATCCATTAGAGTGTTTATTCGTCCAGTTCCCGGTGTGTTAACGCCTTAACACATGGAGTGGAAAACGAGACACTAAGCTTTAACACGCCTACAGTTTGGAGGTATCTACTGAAAAAAGCAATCACATGATTGTAGCCAAAATATATTTATATCTTAATTCTAACTCTGCATGAGTGACCGCAAACACAGCTCACACCCGTGTTTGTTGATCACATCTAAATGTTTGAGAGATGATGCATAAATGAGCCCAACTTTAGTGAGAAAGCCAAACAAGATGTCCCAGAACCAGCTTTTCATGGTTTATTCTGACCTCCTCCTTCACCTAAGGAGGGGATGTTTAATTAACCAGAAAGAAATTGTCTGTGTGCATCAACAAAGACAGTGTCTATCATTTTGTACATCAGTGTTGTTTGATATTTGGCATCAAGAACCAAACTCTGTTCCAAATAAGCTGCTGAATTGTTTGTTCAGAGTGAAAACATGAACACGTTTGTGTCTCTGTGGTACATGATTACACCGCACAGTTCCACAGTGATGTGCCCACAGCTGTAATCAGTTTAAACAAAGCAATCGGGTGGACTCTCCGGGCAGAATTGCAATACTTCCAGTAGCACACTGGATATATGAAGCAAATATCACATGCAGGGGAAGATTGACTTTTTTTATAATTTCCCTCGTGTAAGAGTCAGGTTCAATTTCACTGTCAGAGTAGCAGGAAACTGCAAACTGCAATCTAAAAAATAAATGTGCATGCTGCAGAAAATTTGAAGTTTTCTCCCAATACCTCTGGGAATTAAGGGCAAACTGTGAGTGTGGCATCTTAGGGCTCGCTCCCAAGAACATGGAGTGACTTCCGATCATCAGAGTTGTAATTGGATGTAAGCTCCCGCTGTCTTTATGATTGAAATGTGCCTTCAGTAAAGGTTGACAGCATGAGAACAGGAGCAGTTAAGGTCAGTGATATCCTGACTCAAAGTAAAGCCACATGAATTAAAAAATAAATAATATTTCACGTGGATATCATATCACATGTTGAAGCATTATGTCTCTACAAAGATGTGATGTTAAGTGTTATTATCAGTTTTTTTGTCTCACTTTAACATTAAATTATATTATTTAGAAAATAATACCATATGTTCAGACCTTCAAGGCTACTGCATTGTGGGTACTTTCTGAAGTTGCACTACACGATTATCACGTTACTGCTACTACTGCTACTACTATCTCTGTTAAACCATAATAAAATATGAACTGTGTTGGTATTACCATCAAAACCATGTGCTCCGCTCACCTTGTCATCAAGCTTCTTGGCACAGAATGAGAGCTCCACATACCCGTTGTTGCCAGAAATTTCCTCAGCGTGCACCTGAGAGGAAATACGATTTGTCAGTAATATTTTGTGCTTATGGGATTTATTCGTCGCAAAAAAATCACAACCACATGATTTATGTTTCAGGAAAGAAAAAACTCATATATGCTATACTGTTGTGACCGGAATTGAAACTCCACTCTAGAAATATATAATATAGTGAGAGTATTATTATGTAGAATATTAATGTAAAAGTAGTTATGTGCCAGTATTTTCAACAAACTGCTTTACTTATTTTTTTGTGAGTTTTTATAATATATGCCATTTTCCTCTAAATTACAAAAAGTAAGTTTTACTTTAGTAGGGGTTGCACTGTGGTAAGCAGTTAACAAAGTGAAGTGGCTTTTACTTAACTCGGGATGCTGGCCATTAGAGTAGAGAGCACCATTAGATGCAAGCTAATGTGGCTATTACAGCTTGAACATAAAAGTTATCACATACAGTACAGTGCAACGGTAAAGGCTTGTAACAGCGCTCTAACATTTTTAAGTGGCTGCTTTGTGTATAAGACCTTAGTTATGACTGTGTGTTAGTTACAAAGAATCACCGAGCACCCTATGCTGCTCCCTCTGGCCCACTCACAGAGAACAGAAGTTTGCTCTCTCTCTCTCTCTCTCTCTCTCTCTCTCTCTCTCTCTCTCTCTCCATTGTTCTTTTTGAAAATGCCATAAACTTTACATCAAACTGCCAGAACTGTAGCTGCAGAGTAGGCTCAGCCATGGCTGGACACAGCTTGACAGTGATGATTGGCAAACTAGGAAACTTGGACTTTTTATCAGACAGCTTGTCCTGACAGGTACCAAGTTCAGGGAAACATCTTTATAAAAGATGTGGGCAAAATATTTTCAGCTTTTTCACCGGATAATATTCGCTTTCTGTGTGAAACATGACAAAAAGAAATTTGTAAAATAATTGCTCGGAAGAAAACGGAACGTAACAATGGTGCATTGAACTATCCCCCAAAATATCCCCTTGTGAAAATTCTCACAGTTCACTGTCTGGCAGGAGTCTGTCTTTAACTTTTCCCTCAGCACAGGGATCCAATACTATCTATAATAGCGCTGCATAAAAGTGCTGCAGGTCCTCTTATCATGTCCACGTCTCTCTCATGTGTTCTCAAACAAGGTAGAGTGAAAGACTGCACAATCTTTTTTTTATTATATGCTACCACCACTGGCTTGTTAACTGTAAGATTGTGGTTAATGACACATGTGATTTCTTATGCATGCATCATTTCCTCTTGCATCTCTGTGTGCATTGGCACGTTTAACATGAATGGAGCGCCATGGCACCAGTGATGGACACTAGCATATAGAAAGTACTCAGAGTGGATGTATACTTTTAAAAAGCTACCGCTACAAAAAAAGAACAACGATGTGCAGCAGCAACATGAAGCCATTCTGTGAGTGCTGTTTTCAACTTTATACTAATATATTATTTTTAATAGTCTGAGAGCATATAGAGGTATAATCCATTATGGTGCCTGAGAGAGAACAGATGTGAGACTGGAAGCAAATGTAAAATAATACAAAAATCTATTTTACCCATTCATTTGCCATTTATTATTTCTTTCAGCTCTCACTGGCCATTAGCTATTAACTTTCATTTTCTTCATATTCAGCAATCTAACAAATGCCATTCACCAGAGCAGCAAGGTCACGAGCACAAAGTACGAAACCTACGGTGATGGTGGATTTGCCGGCGTATTTCCCATACTTCAGCAACAAAGGCTTCACCATCTTCTTTTGGGCCACAATCTGCAAAGAGCAAGATTAACGCATTTTTTACCTAAAGCCTTCCTTAGCAGTAAAGAGCTGAGTCATCAACACCAGCATCAGGTATAATTACTACCAACATTTACCACAAACTTGTTTCAGATTTTTTACGGCAGACACATTACAGTTTTTAGGGCACAAATGTAACTGATACAACTGAAATAAATAGATTTGTAAAATAATCTACCTACCTGGCCAAGAGTACACTCCACCCCACCCAGAAAGTCATCATCCCGGGTCCCGATGCTATGAGTGCCATGGATGTCATAGACTTCAAATCGCAGCTTCTGAACCTCCTCAAAGTAGTAGTCCAATGAGAGAACCTTGGCAAAGACCGGATGCAAGTTGCTCTTGATGACTTCTGTCCTGTCCAGCTGAGAGGGAAGACACACTTTCATTTAATATATTTAACCATTGTAATGTTTCTTATTTTAATTCACTACATGTGTGATTAAAGCAAAAGTGGACCTTATGGAGGGATAGCACACCGGATTACAGATCTCACAAGAAAATATTACTGGAAAACATAACTTCTTCTGTCTTCCTGCTTATTTTGAGGAATACCAGCGACTACAGAAGGGCCGATGTTATTACGTTTCGTCAAGAGGATGATGTGAGAGAAGTTTGGAGGGCTCGGACACTTAATCACAGCATACAGAAAACGTCCATGCTTGTCTTTCAATGCCTGACAAGGAAAAGCTGAGCTCTCTGAAGCCCCATCTGCTCATGACGGAGGATTCAGCTCTTACGCAGCTCTACACACGTCTATGCCGCCCAATTTGTCACAAGGACAAATCATCATGGAACATGATATTTAAGTTATTAAATAATGACAAACATGCAGCAGAAATCCACACACTCATTTTCATGGTATACTGTAGTTATGTTTATGTTCAGTGCCTGTTTTTGGACTCAAACCACAGGAGAGAACCGACCCATCAAAAGGTATAATCTGGAGCTGATATGTTGACTGGTTTTAGACCTATAGAGGGTTTCAAGTCTGTAAAATTCTCTTTGTAGTCATCCTAAACATAGTCATACATTTGGATACAAGTCCAGACTTGTGTCCTAATGACATCGGAAAGCGGTGACATTGCTCTCTTATGTCTTGTCTTCTCGCATTGGTATAGAGATAGTCTTTTTCAGACAAGTTGAGACTGTAAGCTTTGTTTTAAACCTCTCTCTAAAGCTGTGTCTTCTTTCCTTCTTTACTCACTTTGTCTGTCACTTTTAACAAGCAAAAACAAGTGCAACACTAAGAATAATTTCCAGGAGAGAAAATGTGTGCCATTATCTCCATTTTCAGATGATTACGGGATCTCCCCACCTCTATGACGGCAGGCTTTCACACCGTCTTCGAGTGTATTCCAAAGTGGTTGCCATATAAAAGTTAATTTCGAACACACAAGCGCCTTAAGGGGTTGTTTTACCACGAGCCACCAGTACAGCATCAGTACTTCTCGTCATAGACTCTATCTGGGGTCAACAGCATTCTTCCTAAAGACATTTGGTGTTTTGATGATTGTGGTGGAGGGCACCACCTTAATCTAATCTAAAATCTCACATAGTTGTTCAGTTTGTGTTGAGATCTGGTGACGTTGAGATGTTTTAAATTATTTTCATACTCATCAAATCTTTCAACAACTGGCTCCGTTTGAGCATTATCATCCTGAAAGAGACCCCTCCCATCAGGATGGAAATATTTCATTATGGAATAAAAGTGATGACTCTTGTATTGATTTGCAGTGACCCCTCCGTCTAATGGAACAAGTGGACCAAAACCATGCCGGGAAAACTCCTTCCACCTGCATTTATTCAGGTTTTTGCCATATTTGTAATGTGTATGTCATTGCATTATAAAACCTATAATGTCACTATCCTTGTTTATTGTATTTCTATAATTTTTTGTACCCTTGTTTCACATTGTTGCCAGTTTACACGCTAAGGAAGGGCGTCTGCCTGAACATCAATGCATGAATAAACAATTTAATTGGAGTGCTGTCCTGCTGTTGACTTTTTGCTTTTGAGCATCTTCGAAACACAACCAATCATCAATTTGCAATTACATTTTTTACATTTGTTGCTTAAACTCTAGGGTTTGTTTTGTCACATCTTCATTTGCTTGATCGGAAGAATAAACAGCACTGGGTTGAAAACAACCAGAGCTTTGTCCCTGTCACAGTTCTATAACCTGACTAGTTCTCTAGTTAACATCCACCTCACTTGAGCTTTGTATTATGGAAACAATAGTAATAATCAGACAATTACAAATGCGATGGATGGCTGGTAGCGGGGATTGCTCTACTGTTTCCTTCTCACTCTGGCAAACATCACAAACAGAAGAACGTCAAGCTAGGACTTGGCTTCCTCGGCCTCATTCATCTTCATTTCTCTTTATTGTGTTCTCCTGCCTTCTCCTCCTCTCTTTGTGCCATCTGGATCGACAGATTTGGAATGAGTCTGTCTGTTGATGAAAGCTTCTCAGAGCAACGAAGGATAGATGGTGCCGAAGTCTGTGATGCCTGTTTGTTGTTGGAGTGGGGCCAGAATTACAGAGAGATCCCTGACATAGAAACGAAGGCGTTATCTATCAGTTCTTCCAGGTAGGTTGAGCGTTATCTCTGTAGCTCAATCAAAACAAGCCCTTGTAGCTTAGGTCAGATATCAGCAGAAGTATCTGGTTTTGATTGGCGTCACCATCACACAAAAAGAAGACAAATCTGCTGTGGAAAGAAACCTCAAGTCATCTCCAGCCTGCCTCTGAGTTTGTCCTTGGAAGTGAACAGGTGGTGAAATAAGGTAATATTGAAATAAATGTTTGACAAATAGCAGGTTGAAGTCACAAACACTTTATGAGCTCAGAAAAGAGGAAGAGGGTGGCGGTGGTATGAGTGGGCTCAGCTTCTTACTCAGTTGTTGACGTAAGTAACAATTTATGGTGCCTCCCAGTACTGAGGGATTTGACAGCGGAGGATTGGACAATTTCTGTACACTGTCATGACTGGCAAGTCTCAGAAAGACAGACAGACAGACAGACAGAAACATACATACATACATACATAGATAGTTACATAGAAACATAGATAGACACAGACAGACAGCTCTTCTGACAGTGTAATTGTAATACTGCACTGTGTGAGTGTGCATCATCGTTATTTAATATCATATGAATTTGCTTCAGTTAGTGGAGCTAAAAATAGTCACTCATACATGCTACATTGAACCCAGGTCAGTCATTTTCATGTAACAGCCTCCTATCAAGTTACAACCAAGAAAAATCCATAACTGTGTGCTCAACACTGCCGGCCGAGTGTTTTTATCATAATAATATCTCCACATTCATACAGACCAAACAACGAATGGCTCTCGTGCGTGGCAGGAATCTGAGATAGCTTTTTGTTGGACAAAGGGTAACAGGGGAAAGAAAATCTGTGTAATTAGATATCCTCTGCCATGTTTTAACACATCCTCTACTTATTGGAGACCTGTGCTTTGGCTTTCCCTAATGAGCTAAATGACTTAATTAACAGGGAAATGAGAGACCTGCTGCCTACGCTCCAAATCAGCTTGGGACCAGTCCAAGAAAGTAAACATTTTCAGCTGGAACACACCTAATCACACTGCTTATTAACAACCCACTGTTTGTCCACACATGGTGAAATATATAGAGAGCAGACTGAACAATCTGCTGTAACTTAGTGAAATGTGGAGACAGACTGAATCAGACAGCTGTTGTGTAAGCCATGAACATTTTCCGAAAGAGTGACAAACAGCTGCAAGTTCAGCAAACCATTAACAGATGTATCTCACTGGTCGAGCTTGTGCCACAACACACATTTTAGGTATAACTGGAGTGGGACTGAAAATTCCTCCCAATGTATAGCATTCCACACATCACCACTGCTTCATCTTAAAATCTGAGCTTTTCCAGATTTGTGAGGCAACAGAGGGAAGGCTGGCCAACTGTGCCCTCTCAGTTTCTTTCTGTACAACAAGTCTGTGTAACCATTAAGAAAACATGTTGCTCAGATCACCCCCAAGGAGCTGTAATTTGAACAACTCTATGTATGTGGGATTCAAGGCACGATTCTTTACGCATTAAATCATGTTAATGACTCAGATAGGGAGATTAATAAATCATGGTGGATTAATTTTTAAAAGCTACATACTGCTGCCTATATGGTTTTTGAGTAGGTTCACACTTTTTCCCAACTGGTCCACCTATGTATTTGTCAGATGTAAATATAAAAAGGTGGGGGTGCTCACCTCTGTCCACTGTCCGTTGGTCTGCACCATGATAATAACACATGGGTCTGACTTATTCAGCGTGTCTCGGTCCAGCAGGGCTTTGCAAGCCACACGCAGCTCTACTTTGGAGACGCAGGTAGCTGGACCGCTGAGGCTGGTCGCAGGGGAGACGGCCTCCAGAACATCATTCATCCTGGCTCACAGGCGAGAGGAGCTGCCAACCAGCGAAGCAGTGCGATGTGGGAGCTCCGAGGGATGGGAAAATGTAGTGCCGGGTCAAGGGATTTCAGTAAAGACGTGGCACGCTCACAGGAGACAGGCTCTTTTGACTTGGTACAGATGTCATGAAAAAGAACAGAGGTTCCTGTTGAGTCCCAGGGGACCAAAGCAAACCCAATCTGTTATCACTGCCTGTCAGAGCTATCCCCTCGTGAGGAGTATCATCTCACCTCAGTAATGACGAAAGACAGGACATGAAGGCTTGTGTCTTTCAGGAGTCTGGATCAGATCCCTGGAAAAAAGGTATTTAAGATGGTCAAATCTGGTGCGTCCTCTTTTTAAATGCTCCTAATTCCATTAAAAAAGTCAGAATTACAGCGCTATGCACAAAAATACATACAAAGAAATAGACTTCATATTATTATTTTCTGAATGCCACTATTTGTCTTCTTTCCTGTTCAAAACATGAGAAAACAAAAGATTTTAATGGAAGAAATGATGAAAAAAGCTAAAGTGGCAGATAAAATCAGGATTCTAGCAGACACGTTGCTGTGTGGCTTTATTGCCCGGAGGATAAACTAAGAAAAGGACATAGATTTTTTTTTGTGTCAGGCATCCACCCTGTGTCCTTGAGCTTGAGCGAAGGCTGTCTGACCCTGCTCCGCTGTTTTTAAGGGGAAGAAAGTAGGCTATACGGGGTTTCATTTATCTGCCAGCATCCCTCGCTGTGTCACATTCTTCTTGTAGGAGATAGACGAACAAGTAAGCGGTTGGCTTTCAGCACCAGGGACAGCGCCCGTATTTTGTTTTTGTTTTTTTGTTTGCCAGCTGTGAGTCTGGAAACCAGATGTTACCCAAAAGCATCAATCTCAAACTTAACACAATAAAGCTCGAAATACAATCAGATTCAGAAGCTATGAATCCTGACCGAAGCAAAAGTTATAATGTAAAACAAAAAACGCCTTTTGGTAAAGCAACACGTCCTCTACCGTATCATGACAACAACTTAATAATGAAGGCGATACAGGAAACACTCCTGAATGGTTTCTTAATAATGTATCACAATGAATCAACTCCGCTACAAATCTGTAATCCTTGAAAATCCAGTTAACCATCGGGGTCGCACAATGACGACCTGGCTTTAGTTGTCCTCATCACAATCAGCGAAGCGTCGTACTGAAAATGACCCGTCTACTTTGACAACATCGTTTGTCATTGTCCTACTCACTTCCGATAAGAAGACATACAGCTGATCAAAACAACCGCACTTAACCCCCCTCGTCAACACCGATAAACCGCTGAAGATCAAGTTAAACGCGCAAAAACTCACTTCCTACCTGTCGTTGTTCTTTACTCTTAAGCACACTTGTTTTAATCCTCTCTCATAACACACTGCTTGATTTTTTTTTTTTTTTCCTTCTCCGCCGAAACTCATTGGTTCGCTGGTGAGGAGGGAGTCGGCTTTGCTTGTGGAGCGATGGGGAGTGGAGAGAGTCCAGCTGCTGATGTAAGGATGGGGCTTTCGCTGGGACTCGATTATTGGGAGTTCAATTCAAAATCCATCATTAAAAACAGGACACTATGCTATGGAAATGCATCAGAGGGGCATTTAATGTGTATGAGTATCTGGCAGCTTTCACAAAGCCTGACAGCAGAGTTAAATCCGTTAAAATATATGCATAGTGTCTGTGTGATTTGCTGACAGGCTGTGAACTTATGAATTATGAACAAATCAATGAAATACATTTAAATCTAAGGGCAAGACATGCAATATCTCTCACACTTAGTTGAAGTTAACCTCTTTGCCCCAGCAATCCTCTGGAGGCTCACTAGAGGGGTTTTTTAATGTCAATCTGATTTTTCTCCAGCTTCAGCCATGTAATAATGTGTCACACTGAACATGCCTATATGTGGTTCCATCATTACCACTTTGGTCATGTTTACATATTTGCATACACGGCATAGTTCTGCATACAGTCGGTAAGCATGTGACACCAAATAGACAGATGTGCCAACAACTAGCTCACAATCTAAATCCTCTCACTAAGATCTATAGTTTGTCAATTTGCAATCAGAAAAGAAGACAGTTGATGTCTAAATCAACTGGTCCTGGCAGGTTTTATCCACACCTCGATGATTAAAAAAAAAAAATAGCGGGGACAAATGTGAGACATTTCACAGCAAAACAACAGGAACTTAAATGGATTGTCCTGCAGCAGCACATCACAACCACGTGTCCATGTGTGAGCTCCAGACAGCTTTGGACCTGTGACTCTCTGCTCTCTTATTTTCATCACATGGAGACACGCACACGCATACACCCACGTGTAGCCTCTACATGCACATGCCTGGTGTCACTCACATTAAAATGGTCATGAGCCGATTGACAGTGTGTAGATTTTGTTGACAGCAATGTATGTTATGTAAGTATTGTTTCGACACAACGTTTATGCTTGAACCTTTTCACAGTCCACCCACAAATGTATTCTTTTCATGAATGTATTTCCAGACATTACATAACGTTTATAGATTTTCAGATTGCACTGACAAAACATCAGCCCTCCAGTTTCTGCAAAACAAAAGCCAAGGCCACAAAAGCCAAAGCAGCTAAAGAAATTGACTAAATTATCACATTTGGCCTCATCAGAACACAGTGCAAGACAGAAAGTAAAAGCTTTTATTTGACTGTTTAAAAGTACCTTGAGTGATTATAGTGCACTTTATGACAGTATAAATATGTAGGCTTCAGCTGTTGTTGCATTTTGTGCCTGAAGGGTTTGATATTTCATGATTCCTTCATGTCATTCAGACTGAAAGAACTTATTTTTTCATTAGAGCTTTGCTTTACGAATGTTTTTTATTTCAAGAGCACTGATTCTCTGAGAGATGAGCCACTCAGGAGCTTTCAGCTGGCAAAATGAAGTAGTGTACAGGCCGGCAGGTCAATCAAATTATTCAGACAGCTTGAAAAGTGAAACATTTGGCTCCCTGCTTTTTTAATTATCTGCTCTGTTAAGCAACCATGCAACTTGCACACCAAACAACACAAAAACCACACCAAATCCCCCCCCACAGGTTAGTGTAACCCTTTCAACAAAGGTAACAAATCCGTGCCTGGATCTGCACACACTGTGTTAAACATGAAAAACCGTCTGCTTTATGACATGGCCATCACCTAAAGTCATGTTCTCTTCTGCCGTTTTTTCAACCCCACTGCGTCTTCTTCCGTGGGTATTCAGAGTAAGAAGTGTCTGCTTTGGGGCTCACACCTGAGCCTTGTTACGCCACAGCTCCAAACAACAGCCATCTGCTGCTGCTGCTGTGTCGGTTCAGCACCTCACAGGACGTTTCCTACATTTACACATGGATTATCTGTTCAGATTCCCCCCCCCGCTGCTTCTCGCCAGCCACTGACCACATTGCATGTACAATAACCCAAATCCAAATAGACTCTTAAAATGGCCCGACACACTCACATTTTCAGTCAAACTATAGCTCCGTTGTGTTGGTGTAACGTCATCCAGTTTTCCGCCAGCAGCCTCTGAGTCGGGGTATTTTTGTACATAAAATGTAGTTTTTTGGGGATATTTTCAAAGACACTATCCATTCTAAAGTCTATCTTATTGGTGAGGCCAGCATCCACATCCTTGTTAATGGTAATCAATCACTGAGCTTGAGTTTCAGCAGACTCTACTTCCAGTAACAGCTTATTATATTTGCCGTACTGACCTACAAATACAAAGATCTCCTTTCCCTTTTTACATAGTAAAGGTGATACACACAATTCATCAGGAGTGAAGCTGATACTGCATACATGCAACCTCATTTATTTCAGTTGGATAGTGGGATATTTGAGAGGAAATAATCAGAGAATGTTCAATGTATGAGGAAAGACTTCAAATGATCAACTATCAAATTTGTTGCCCATTTATTTTCTGTCAATAGACAAACATTTACAGCAAATCTTGCATCACAAGTAATATTTGATTGATATTGGTGTTGCTTTTATATGTAGTTTATCAGAGGACAAACGCAATTCTCATCGCTGGCGATTAATGAAATGTGGGAGTCGTTTTGGTTTAAACGACACATTTAGGAAAGGTGGTGAGAGGAAATGGTTCTCAAAACCCATAGTGTCCTGTTGTGTTGTGTTTTAGTACACAGATTATTTTGCTATCCCCAGGATAAATAGAACTACCCATGTGAGTTTCTATTTCAGGCGTATCAATCACCTCTGGTCCAAAATGTCTCCACTGCCCACTCACCTTCATTAACTGAATTATTTATTTGTGTTCAGGCAGATAGAACACAGGGAGACCGTAAAGGAGACACAGACAAGGACAGTCAATCTCACCGCATCCAGATTTTTTCAGTCTGTGCATGTTGACTGGGGATCATTTTTGGAAGTGGACATTTTATAATGGATGCATTTGAGTGGGAGGTTCCCTGCACTTGTGTTGTTTAACTTTCTATTTATTCATTGATCAGAACAACATGAGCACAGTTTAGAAATGTCCAGATTCACTGTTGTCATGGTAATGTTTTGTAGTAAGTCTGTTGTGGTTCATGTCTGCCAGCACATAACCTCCAATATGAACATTAGAATTGAACTTTGCCCCCCCCGTGCAGAAGCCTGGTGTAATATTGTCCCAGTGGAATGAGATTTTTATTCTCGCTTTCCACCTCATGAGCTTCCTCTGTCTCCACGGCTGTCGATGAACTTGACTTCTATCACCTGTACTAATTAATGCAGGTGTACAAGTATTTTAATATAACGGTCCGTCATGTTTAAGAGGCTCTTCTTGGTTTAGACAAATGCTCAAGAATGTCTGTATTTTTGTTGTCCTGACTGTAAAAAAAAGCCTCTTAATTGGTTTACGTAATAAGTTAAGTGTCAATGAACATGCATCAGTTTCTGTCACATGCTACCTTCTATAACTGCAAAGACACTGACCAAATTAATCTAGTAATACATTGTTTCGTTGTATGGCAATTACACTGACACATCAGGTTAAAACCTGCCATCAAAAAATACATTTAAAATCCTCAATTACAGTCAAACCGTGCTCCGAAATGTTTTTGTCTCTGTTAGTGAGCTAGTTTGTGCCTCTAGTGCCACCTACTGCTGCAAATATGAACCAAATTTTAGAATTTAGACCCAAAATTTCATTTTAGTTCATATCTTGCGCACTTCAGACAGATGTCAATGTATTATCAGTGAACTTGGAAGTACAGCGAGTGGGAAAAACTACATTTTTATCTTTTGAACCAAACTCTGACGTGACTCCCCACAGCTGTCCAGGGATCAAATCTTTTAAGTAACTGAAACGTCTGCAAAGTAAGATTTGCTCATGCGGTTTATAAGCCTTTTGTTTTCTAGTCCTGGAATTGTGCATGCTGCCCGTCATACTGGACACCTAAATACAACGGCGCCATCATTAGTGATTAACACCTGCGCTTCTCTTACCGCGACAAGTCCAACGGCCCGCTGTGTTAGATATTTTCATATTAGGACATTTTTAGCCATCAGCTTTACTCCTAAACATCTGTCCTCATTGTTTTTATCTCGTTTTTCTATCCCCGGGTCGCAAAATAAGAAAATGTTACGGCTGAAATAAATGTATATTCTGGACACCGTTTCATTAGTTTAACTTCTTACCGTCAGAGGTGCAATCTGAACCCAACTGTTATTTTAACACATTTGACATCAATACGTCACACCGTGTCCGTTTACATCTTTAAAAGTTGTTAGACAGACACTTCCCCGATCAGCTGAGTGGCTCTATTCCATCAACACCTCTAATCTATGGCTGCACCATGAAAACTATAAAAAGAGATCATAATCACGACATTCTCACATTGATCTTTTTTTAACACTTTATTCTGCAAAGTTCCATAGCGGCTATTTTCACTTCTTCTTCTCCACGTCCTGGTCAGCAGCCTCTTTGGCTCTCTTGGCACGGATGCCGAAGAGACGAGCATTGGCGCGGGCCATACGCAGGCTGGCGAACGCCTTGAAGTTCTTCTCATCCTCAGAGATGATCCGAGCCTTCTCCGTCTTCTGCACCTGGGAGAAGAAGGAGACAATCGCGTGAGTGATTTTTCACATATTGCTTAATTATATATCCAACAAAATCCAGCCAATGTAAAAAAGCAGTCATCAGAAAAAAGGTTCAAATGTTTCATCAAAGAAATACAGCGATTCCGGAGATTTGTCATCATCTGACCGCTGCGATGCAAAACAAAGACATTTTGGGTTTTATTTCTGATGTCATCAGTGACGACATAATGGCAAAACCACAGCCGGTTTAATGGAGGCGGGGAGCGATTTCAACGATAGAAATGCAGGCTCATTTTCCACCTAAAATGCATCACTTTTGGATATGTTGGGTGCTGGTGGAATCTTTAAGGAATAAAGACTTACTGATTTGATGGGCATGACTGGACCACTAAGCTGAGTGGCCATCTTGAGTTCCTCCTCCTAAAAAGAGAAACCAACAGTTCATTCTTCATGGCAATGAAAAAACATCCATATTACACAGTAAGACGTGCTATGAGGCAGATAATCATCTAGCCAGCACTTGGGTGTTGTGAAATTACTCAAATAAAAAAATAACAGCAATGCTTGTAACATAACATCTTAATGAACACTGATGGGAACTGATGTCAATAAGGGTGCAGTCAAATGAGGCCGTGTTTGGCCTTCAATAAAACGTGTCCTGCAGAGTTTATGGAGGACTGTGATCTCTGTACTGCATTTAGAAAAGTTAAAATACATGGACACAGGTTAGGGTTTGAGCTCCCTCATACAAATCTCTACATGTTCATTATTGGTGCTAAACTGATAAAGTTCATTATTTCAAAATGCATGCGGAATAAAGTCTAATTTTACACGGGGTTCTTTTGTTTTCACACATTACTCTTAAAAGCTTGTGTAAAAGCTGTTATTCATTTTCATAAGACGGAGCAATAGTAAACAAACACTTGAGAGGGCTATTCGAATTTTAAGGATGACTCACTCTTACGAACCACATGCCTTGGATGAATGTTTTAGCACTTGTTTTTCTCAGGAAAATTACCACACAATCAAAACATAAAACAATTCATTCACAACAACTACAGTCTGTCACATGGTTTTGAGACTGGATGGGAAGTTTCTTTTTAATCGTTATGTTCCATGAAGGAGAAACTTACAGTGCTGTCTCCCTTCTTGGGAGCAGAAGCCTTCCTGGGGAACAGGATGAGCTTGGAGCGGTACTCCTTCAGGCGCTGCACGTTGGCCTGAAGAGATTCTGAGGATCTGTTGCGGCGGCGAGAGTCGACTGCGATGCCGATGGTGCGAGCTGTCTTTTTGTGGATGCCAGCTGCCTGTAGGGAGGATCGCAGCACAATAAGAGTTAAACATAAGAACTCGATAAGATGCCGATTATATTTTCTATTTTGAGTAATAAAGAGCAGTCATCAGATAAAAGGTTCAAAGTATTCATCAAGAAAATACAGAGATTCCGGAGATTTGTCATCATCTGACCGCTGTGACGCAAAAAACACACAAGATGGTTCTTACATTTCTCTGCACGTCTGTCAATAATGACATGCTAGCCCAGGTGCTTTATGCTATATTCTATGTACATGGGACGATGCTCAACTTGCTCAACAATGCTGCAAGCTTGCAGCTCAGCATTGAATGCACATTGACTTGTGCTTTCACTTCACCATGGGAATTGGTTTTCCTCTACAACTTGAATAAAACTGGTGCTTGAACTAAATTGTATTACTGAAAATGAGGTCCGACAGGAAAGCAATGAGTACTGGTATACCGTAAAGTGTACAAAGTATGCTGATCAGTAAAAAACACCTCACTAGTACTCATTTCTGAGCGTACTTGTGAAGGAAGTCTACATGTTCTGGGGCGATGCACCTTAACATTTATTTAGCCTTTCTCCCACAGCAGGCAAGTACAGGGGAGGAATGGAAGGTACAGTTTGGCAAGAACAGCACATCTTTGAGCAGCCTTCATGTTTTTCTACAGCTACCGAGTGTTTTATTGGTTGGGTGGGATGCATGATTCATCACAGAAAGGTCGAGTTTGTTGTTTGCATCCACAGTAGTGATCAATAGCATTTCTGCTAAGTTTTACAGTTTAGTTCATGCTAAATTTCTACCCGATAACAGACAGTTACTTTTCTGCTTTACATTTCCCTTTGGTGTTGACGGACTAAATTCAGTAATCAAACAGTGGCCAATATTTTGGGATAAAATAGTTAAAGAGTGACATTGTTGATTAATTATTCCTGCGTGTAAAACTACCATCAACCAACAAATAGACGGTATTACCTTGAGTTCCTCCAGTGTGAAGCCACGTCCGGCACGAACCTTGGTGTGGTACCTGACTGTGGGACACCTGACCTGTGGCCTCAAGGGTCCAGCAACAGGACGGGGAGCAATGAGACGGGCCTTAACCTGACGAGCCTTTCGCCTAAAGAAAGACGTATCGTAATTAAACCCACAGCAACAGAAGGGGTCGCTTTCGGTCCAAGGAACCAAGAAACATACAAGTCTGTTTTGCATACTCTTGATTGTGTTCCCACCATCTCAAATATACAGCAAATAACAGAATTGGGGGGGCTAGTATTGCATGACTGAGGTATGACTAGATGTAATGAATGGATGCAACAGAGACACAGCAGTCCAAATAAGCATGATCTGCTGAATGTTTAGCAGTTTTTTGCTTCTTTAAATATCAGAATTGGCACAATTACCAATAGTTATGTTCTGTATGTTTGTCTTAAAACTTTTCTCCCACATCCAACACGGAAATTGACTATTTAGTGTTTAACATCAATCATTACATAAATTGTGGTGGTTTTATCGTGGGGGGGGGGGGCTCTGCAAGAGGTTATCAAAAGGTTTACAGACATCTCACCCTCAAAATCATAAGAACATCTAAATAAAAACATCTCAATTTGAACTGCACATGTAGTCACATCAAAGCAGGATCACCAATTTAACACTTTGCATATGTTGCTAATGTTAAATACACCCCGATGAGTAAAATTGCTATAGAACACCTGAGGTGTTCCCAGACAATAACCTGAGATGTTAGCAGACAATACATACCGATACTTTCCTTCAAGAAAGACCCTGGTTTTGACTATTACAAGACACATATCCACTATTTAATGTGTGTAGAGCCCACCTTCAGGTTATTATGCATTACTTTATGTCCGTGCAAACAAAAAACGGATCACGTATAAGTTTCCTTTTACCAAATAAGTCATCATATTTAATTTATTCCTGCCAACAGAGTTGGTATTTTCTACTCCACCATGATGCGACTGGGCGGCGTGCAGCTTCAATGTATCACAAGCACGAGACGGTTCTCACCTGCGGAGCTTCCTGGCTGGCTGGTTGAACCAGGTGCGCACTCTTTTCTGCCAGTCTTTGTGGAAGTGAGGGTTCAAGAGCATTCCATTCCGGCTGGGGGCCATGGCTTCCTACTTCCCTGCGAAAACAGAAGGACACACGGACATGAGCCGACTCTCAATGCCGGCACACCACGATTATCCGAGGCTACAACGGCGATGCTAAGCTAGCAGGTTAGCGAGGTTACTGGCCGATTTGATAGGCAACTCCTGCATGCGGCTGCTACGACCCACGATAACTCGTCCTTGCCATTTCTGCATTCGTTACGTATACTGAACTTTATTTCATGGGACATTACAATATGGCGCTATAGTTCGGCCTATCACGGTGTGCGCTAACAGTCACACATAAACACCACTCGCCCGGGGATCACTACTAAAACAGATGTTGTTGAGCTATTTACAAAGGAAATCTTAAGACAATAATCACCTTATTACAAAGGTGGCGAAACGTCCTATCTCAGGTTGTATTTCAAATGAACATATATCGATAAAACTACAAGGATTAGAGTAGATTATTTCTGAAAATGTAGAGAAAAAATATCTCACCTACTAGGGAGGAAAATGGCCGAAAGGAAAAAGGAAGTTGGAACGCGGTGGATTGTGGGATATGGGTAAAACAGCCAATGGCCGAACAGACTCGATCAAAGAGTATATAAATGAGGGTTATCCTCACAAAGAACATCCGACAAAACGTAAAATGTAACACAAATGTTTCCGATTATTTCATGTAAGAATAGGGAATATAAAATTAAGCCATTGTGATGAAAATATATATTATGAAAATCCAGATAATCCTGCTATTTGACGTCTTTCGATGTTCCCTGTGCAATACATGCACCCCAAACAAATATGTTGTTGGTATCTTAACAGATTAATATGCATGAATACTTTCCTATGGATAAAACGTGAAATCACGTTTAAACCGTACACAGAAGGAATAATTTCGATTAAGGAAAACTGGAAGTAAGAATGTATAAACCACACTTTAATCATCTTTGTTATTGCAGGGAAATTAAACCTGTTGTATGCTATCATAACAATATCAATGTATTATTATTTATCAATATTTTTTTCTGTGGTTCTTAAAATATTTCCAATACCACAGCAGTTAATGAGGCTGCATTTAGGTTTGGAAAGTGGAGTTCCAAAAATAGTGGAGATTTATTAATCATATGATTTATGCACTTCTATTTTGGCACCAAAGATCGGACTAGGATAGTAGCCATACAATTACACTTTAACACCTTTAAAGCCTCTTAATTTACAAGTGTGTATTATTTTTAAGCATGCTGTGAATGTTTTATAAATATTAAATTTGCGTTTGTAAAGCTTTTCAATTATGCACTCACATTGGTACACTTACAATTTATTTTGCAAGCTAATGTTTAATGAAATTATTTCATGATGCCATTTTGTGTTCATTACAGTACAATAATGTAGTGTAATTGTGTTCACAAGTTTGACTTACAATTAGAGGGGAAGGTTTTGCCCTGGCCACTAGATGTAGGCCTAGCACCCTCCATTAGCAGCCAGCAGCAGTCTTACTATTATTTTCTGTGCTGGACAGTATACAAAGACAATCACGTTATGGTAGCAGGGTATCAGCTATAAGTAATGACCAAAGATAAATCTTTCAAACTGGTAATTTCTATGTTTTGAATATTAGTTGTGAAAGACCAAAAGACTAGAAAAGATAAAGAATTATGTATGATGTGTCTTATTTACCACCGTGTGTCACATATTAACTCAATAAAACCAAAGTGTCACACAACAACTGCAGCAGTTGGATTAACAGCACAGGCCCAGTGGCCCAAGGGGTCGGGGTGGCCCTAAGCCCAGGTTTAAAGGTAATAGCGGTGACCTGATTCTTTTGTTTGTTTTGCTCTTGCTCCTGATCAGAGTCCTTTCATATTGAGAAAGAATAGTATATCTGTGATTTAATATGTATTCATGTTAACTGTTATTATGGTTGTTTTCTGGAAGGTAGTGGGGAGGATTTACATATCTATGACCCATTGTCTCATAATCCATCCATGAAGCAACAACAAAAACCCTCAGAATATGAAGACAAGGCTTTCATTTCCACATGTTGAAGGGACAGACAACAGCGTCAGCATAACTGCTCTGCAAATTGATATAATGAAGACATACTAGTTTATATTCAGTTTAGATTTATGGTCACATGCAAAAAACACTCCCCTCTGTGAAATGTTAATTATGAGCATAAATCAGAACAGCACTGACTTGGGAAATGATTTTTTGATTTTGTGCTTCATGTGCAACCTTCAGCACACCGTGACAGAGTGTTGCTGTGCAGCACACTACTTTAAGTACTACAAGTCATTGACATTTAATGATAAAGCTCACATCACTATATCTAGAAAGATTTAATGAAAGCCATCTGATATTTACTTATTTCTTACTAATCTCAAGTCTGATCACATGTGAATACATTCAAGACATTTTTTACAGGATGTTAAGTGGAGACAGGTCAAGTTTGGATGCGAGACCTGGATCGTACACAAATAGGTCAGCGCAACAGACCTCTTTGAAAAGGAAGGCATTGCAAGGATATTTGGTTGATAAATAAAATAATTCAAAATAAGTCTTTTTTACAGATTTAGTAGGAATGTCATATGAAATGAACTAGATGTCCCCAGTGACAATATTTCAATTATTCAGTTTTAACCAAGAAAACCAATTACTGCTCTAATTTTCACATTTTCAGCTTGAGTGCAGTTTTTTTGTTCACCGCTTCATTAATCATTGATCGACTGCAATCTCTGCCTGTCTTCACACAGGGCAAAGGTCAAGGTGTGTGGAACCATATCAAGCAAAAAGAAGAAGCACATGTAGAGCAACACGGACATGAACATGTAGAGCAACACGGACATGAACATGTAGAGCAACACGGACATGAACATGTAGAGCAACACTGACATGAACATGTAGAGCAACACGGACATGAACATGTAGAGCAACACGGACATGAACATGTAGAGCAACACGGACATGAACATGCCTACAGCTCATCACAAACTCTGCATGAGCTTCTCTTAAAGTTGAACTTGCGTTGTCCTTGTGTGACTTTGTCTCATCTTGACACTAAAGGCATCACAACACATTGCTTCAACTTTAAAGTTGAAAGTGAGTTCACAGACGAGGGGCAAAAAGAAAATCACAGGGGTGAAAGGACCAAATTTTATTAAATGAATGTGACACGGCTCTTACAATCACTTCCCGGGCATTTCCCACATGGAGCAAAGCATTAGAAACAATGTACCGACAGATCTGGAGATTAGGAGCCCTTTTGGTTGGCTAGTGGCTAAGCAAATCCTAACCTTAGATGCTCGTGAGGATGTTTTTTTATTATTTTGACAGCACAATTTCAGTATCAAAATAAATAGAGTGTCACACAAGATGTTAGTAACCCTGCCTACTAATCTTTGATTGCAATTACATTATAAAAACAGCACAGTGGAGTTTATCCATTTATTCTTCAAGTGACATTATAAAAGAATCATATGCAGCTTGATCCATGAGGCCTTCAAGTTCTTCAGGCTTTTCAATCGTCATCTTGATAAGCCACCCTGAAAAATAATTAAATACACTTAAAAAAAAAAATGTTCTCATGAACAAGCAGTTACCTTGTTCTGGTCTGGCAACTTTTCATCTATCTTGGCAACAAATGTAGTGGGAGAAATGTACTGAAGAACAGAGACTGCGAGACGATTACCCTCCTCATAGCAGGCTTTATTCACGAGTGCAGGATTCTCTGCCAGCCCTGTGTTGATTTCAGTCACTTCTCCTGCCAGTGGCGAGTATAGCTCACTGGCAGCCTTCACGCTTTCCAAGGCACCAAACTCCTCTACAACACGCACATTTCACACACACACACACACACACACACAACATAACGGATACTTCTTATCACACTGCTGGAATTACTTTCAGAAATGTGCCGTGTAGTCCAGGCTCTTACCCAACACTTCAAGTCTTTGGCCAACTTCAGGGAGTCCACAGTACACCACGTCACCTAATGCTTCCTAAGATAATAAAACATAATTTTAATATACATAGTATTATATAAAGTGAGTAAAAACAGTTATCCAAGAATGTCTTACAATTCTGCACTTTAAAATAGGATCAGGCGGTTTCTACTGAAGACGGGAGTAAATAATCCATTTGCTGGGGATTATTTTTTAAACCACATACAGCAGCAGGACAGTGATTTGTTTAATCATTTTTTAAACAACGATGGAGCCCATTGGCCCAGAGGAATAAGCAACATATAAAACTATACACACAGACAATACTTGTTAGTAGGCTTATTCTATAAATCCACCGACATTTTTTAAAAGACAGCATAGAGTCAGATTTTCAGGGCCATCAGTGAAGACACAATCAGCAATAAGAAATCAGTTCATCTCGACCTGCAGACTGTTGCAGCATGGACACAATCTACTGAGATTACTGGCGTAACTTTATTATAAAGTGCAGCTAATCCCAGTCAGCCTGATCAATACTTTTGAAGCAAAGATACTGGACCCAAACTGTTGACGTCACAAAAAGGTGTAAACCTTTCTCCCACTCGTTCATACACAATAAACTGGAATTGCTATACCTAGGGATAAAGACGCCATTTCATCTTAAAATGAGTGTTTAAGATGCCGACAGTGACTGAATACATTGTCCCTGGCCATCTGAAATGAGCTTTCCATTACGAATTTAAGTTTCTATAATAATATATTTTTGGGCAACATTACATTTCTAGGAGCAGTCTAACATAAGGAAACTATTTTGAGACTCTGGAATTGTTGAAGCCTCGACAAACTTTAAAGTTTTAGAGAAGTGCAGGAACACCGACTTGGTTCTTATACTTTAGTTTATACTTTTACAACACCCTGAGAAAACTACTAGTCGTACTCGTTTGCTCCATTAGGCCTTTCATTTACAGTTCACCTTTCCAAGATGCTGTGAGTTTAACACACAATCACAGTTCTGCTCAAAGTTCACGTTCCAGAGTACAATACAAGTCCACACTTTGCTCAGAGACAATCACATCCAGTTGATGAGCAGTTCTTCTTGAACGCAGCGGTGATATGAGGCTCAATGAATATAAACAAAAAGGTAGTAAAACACCTCGAGGTGGACATGACTGAAAAAGTCTTTCAATAATTGACCATATAAATAATTTCCTCCACAGATATTACATCTGCAGTGTCGGCAACAACAAACACAGTAGACTGCTTCACATTAAATAACTTTTGTCCGTTCAGCAGCAGAGATGAAATAATTTGTTTAATAGGTCAGACATGTGACTACAACGCCTCCGAGCACAGTAGCCGTTTCTCTGGCTGCATTCAAGCCAAAGACTAAAACACACCTGCCGTCAAAGTTTTTAAAACGTCCTTGAGATTTTCTGCACAGCGCTGCATTTTGGCGGTCATCAATTGTCTCAAACAATAGTCATAAAACAGTAGATTAGTTTGTTAGGACAGGTGCTGCAGGTGTGGACAAAGTGCAGTGCTGAACTGCAGACATTAGCATTCCACCATTTTTAGATTGCCACCAATAAACCTCTGAACCAATTGTGTCATAAATCAAAAGATTAATACCAAGAGCCATCGACCTACCTGAGCATAATTGCTGATACCAACCGTGCCAATTCCACCTTCCACTCGCACCCACTCGTGCTTGTCTGTGAACTTTAGGGCTGCGGAGAGAACAAGGGAATAGTTCAGCTTGGAACCGATTCATTTATTAGTGAGAGTCAACAACAGGATAATAGATTCATGTATACAGCACCTTTCAAATACAACTTGAAACTATGAATAGTGAATGTGACACGGCTCTGACAACGATAAGAACACGTGGAGTACATGGAGGCTGAAAGCACATCATTTGGATGTTCCAAAGAACATCTCACTAAACTATGGACCAAAGCAGAAGAGAAGGCCGTTTCTGATGCAACACCATGTGCTTTCAATTAAAAATAACAAGTCTGTAGTTTACAGGTTGCAATGAGGCAACCTAAAAAATGAACCATGTCCAAAATCGTGAGTGCTCTGCAGGTGCAGTTTTGTGGATCCTGTCCATCAGTGTTTCGGTATCTGGTTGATGTGCAGTTAAAAAAAGAAAAGAAAAGCTGGAGTTAAGGCAGTTTTTGATTCCACGCTCATGCTGTCATCTTTAAAATACCCTGAGGGAAGAAGCACAATGACTCAACAACTTCCACTGTTGGCATCGGACCATGCATACAAATAAAGGTTTGAACCAGATTGTGAAGAAGACACTGATGCATGACAGGGGAGAGCAGAATATTTCTGCTGTAAAGGGCTGAGGAAATGCCTTTTAAATATTACGAGAGCCTTAAAAAAAAGCTTTTTACATTTCACAGGTTTGAAGAATAATGATTGAAAGCAACAACTGGGTGAAAAATAATGAAATTGTTGACATTTTAGACCACATGTAGGCCCCACACATGCAATTCATCACCCCACAGCTATCTGTGGCACATATCTAGGATCATGGGTGACTTCTGTTTAATAAGCGTTAAGGCCTAGCCTGGGTCATTTGTTGTTTACGTTAATTAATCAACCAATTTGGAGCTCGTAATATGGCTGGTTTCCAATTAAATCAAATAGAGACAAAAACAAGTCCTTGTTGTATAATTTAGAAAACATAAAATGCGGTTGCTAAAGTTTTTTTTATGCTTAACAGCCACTTCCGTGTAAAAAAAAACAAACTTCTATCCACCCTCCCTGCACTTCCCCTCTTCCGCTGTGGGAAAGTTTCTCCACAAACTGCGTGAGTTGTTTCGCCCATTGCAGACAGACAGGAATGTGAGAGCAGCAGCCCCGCATGTTAGTATGTAACATTGCAGCTCTTTCGGACAGCCATATAAATGTGGTTTGTTTACGTATTTATTTATTTATTGTTTACCTGTGGACAGGAGCGAGGTCGTGCTCAGTGTCCGCGGAGAGTCGCTCCTCCACAGCAACCGAGTCGCTGCAACCTGCGCTGCCGACGAGAGCACAGGCAGTCTGGGAGAAAAGTTTGCAGAGAGGCAGCGTATAGCCACTCTCATCGCCATCTTCTGTCAGTGTGTGTCTGTCCGACTCGGGTGCACTTACATTTGGCTGCGGGAGCGCGCACCATCCCACAATGTGTGCGGACTCTCGCCGGGAGGAAGGGAGCACGGTGGAGGGAGGAGGGTGCAATACTTGTGCAATAATTGCACCCGTTTTCACTCGTTATTCATAGGAAATGAACACTGTCGGGTGAAGTATTCAGATCTTCTACTTTAGTAAAAGTAACTGTGAAAATATGACATGTAAAGGTTTTGCATTCAAAATTGGACTTGAGTAACTATCACAAAATGGCTACTTAAAGTAGCAAAAATAAAAGAAATGCCCCTTTTAGATTGTTATATTGAATTATTTTTATAAATTCATTTACATCTAAGGAGCATGTTAATGTAGTGGGTGGTCGAGGTAGAGGTAATACCTACAGAGGTTATACACACTGATTCATTTTTATAAGAGGATGTTTTGCATGTAGAATCTAAATGTATGAAGTAACTCGTATTAACTGTAGCTGTCAAATAAATGCGACAGTGTCACAAGTAGGCTACGATATGTTCCTCTGGAATGCAGTAAAGTAGAAGAAGAAATTAGAAAATCAAAATAATCAATTAAAGTAAGGCCTAAGAGTTTAAAGATTGTCTTTTTAAAGTAGCTTTTCTCATTTAATTTAAATATGAAGGTATCTAAAGACAGCCGAATGAAAAAATATTTCTTACTGGCATTTCATTATAATTGTATGCTTAATTATTGTCTTGCTGTAAATGTTGATTAAGCTATTTATTCAGCTGCAAGGTCAGTGTAATTATGCCACTCTATGCTCTGTCCCAGTGGAAGAGTCAAAGAGAATTTCCTCCCCAGCACTAAAGAAAGTATCAGTCTAGAATTCATGTAGATCATTATTCAAATAGCTTTTTTCATGTAAAGAGAAGATAGTTACTATTACTACAATCCATGAGCCTCAAAGCCACCAAAATCCTAAATCATATTCTGTAAACTCTTAAAATACATTAAATGTTCTGTAAACGGACCAAAAACATCACAAGAGAGCAAACAAAGTTGATTCATATTGACTTTATTCTGACAGTCTTGTTTAAACTTCTTAGCAGAGGAATATTGAATTTGTGGAGTCTTGCTCAAAAAGTCTCAGACATGGCATACAAGCAGAGCTGGTGAAACAGATGGATACACTGAGCACAGGTGGCCGAGTGTTATTATGTGGTGTATCTACGTGTATCTGGTAGCCAGAATCAAGCACCCTGTGAAATATCTCAAAGTATATTCAAAAATAATTCGTAGAAGGTTGCATACAACAGCAGATCACAAATGATTTCCTGATCAAATACTATCCATTTATCGTCTGGGTGACAGTGAGGATTAACACGTCTCCTTACAATCACTCGAGGAGGACGCAGCAAATATGATCACAAACGTGTAAGAAATACAAAAGGAGAAAAAGAAGCATTTGTCATCGTATACTGAGACAAGAAGATTTCCCTTAACGAAATCAACAATCAAAACCTTTGACAGACTTAACATTGATAAAACAAAAAGGCTGCAGGCTCCGCCGATGACCACAGTGAGGTAAATGCTCCTACTCCAGACGGACTCCTGCACAGATGTGACAGCAGGAGTGGTCCCGTCATTAGACGGAGGTGCCCTCTGTGGGCGCCGGCTTGTTGTCGTCAGGCTTCATCGCTGGGAAGAGCAACACCTCCTGTGAGAGAACAAAACTGTCAGCTGAGGGTTTCTAACTCTTACAGCGTGTACATCAAAGAGGACTTTCTTGATGATGTTATCTCTTTAACCCCTGTGTCCCGTTAATGTGTTCTTCTGTTTTTCAGTCTGAACAAAGCCTAAAATCCTAATGAGGACAACGCACTGAGGGAAGGCGTCATGTGGTCACACAGATTACCTGCATGATCAGCAACAAGCCTACCATGTACCTGAAAGAGTCTCGCTGTGTACCCTACAAACAAACCAAAGATAGTCATGGAAGCACTGAGGAAAGTGGGGAGGATGGTAGAAATACGCTATGCAGGACATCCGTTGCTACAGAATCTTGTGTCACCGTAACTGTGCACTTTATCCCTGTATGTATAGTTTTATCACATGTTCCAGAAAGCGTTATTTCTGTATGAGAGCTGACTGCTCATTGCCTATGACAGGGGATTGGTTAGAAGAGAAGTCTGTATTGTGTATTTGTGAATAAGGGCAGCTTGTTATGCCGAATGATTCAGAACATGCTGAAGTCTGTTTTTATTATGAATCATTACAAATATGCTGTGTTTTAAAAACAAAGCAGATAGCCACAGTGAGAAACAAATGTATGATGTATCGAAACATTTTGACAAACAAAAGGGGGACCCCCTCATAGAAAAACAGCTCCAGAGCACTACTAGTGGTCAACACACCACATTTCCTCTTATGTAGTTTGTCGTTGTGGTACAAGGACTGAAACATGACATGCATGTGCTAGCATCATGATTCATACGACAGCTTTACCTTGATGTTGTTGGAGTCGGTGAGGAACATGGTTAGACGATCGATGCCCATCCCCCAGCCGGCAGTTGGTGGCAGTCCATATTCCAGAGCGGTGCAGAAGGTCTCATCAATGAACATGGCCTCATCGTCGCCCTCTGCTTTGGCCTGAAAAAGATCCACCATGAAAATGATTAACATGCACCAATATATACACTCACACTGTAACAATACAGAGCCTTAACCTTTATGATGTGACCATGTATCATCATTCTATACACACCATGGATTGCTGCTCGAAAAGCTCCCTCTGTCTAATCGGATCATTCAACTCAGTGTAAGCATTGCAGATTTCCTTCTTCATCACAAAGAGCTCAAAACGCTCCGTCAGGCCCTTCTGTGATCTGTGCCTGTAATAATTAAAGCAGTGTCAGCATGAACCTGAGCATCACATCTTTAAAGGGTAGATATGAGGATGAAATGAGGCGTTTCTCACCATTTTGCCAAGGGACTCATGATTTGAGGGTGTTCACAGATGAATGTGGGGTTGATACAGGTGACCTCAAGGAAATCTCCAACCAACTGTGGAGAAAAACTATTAGTAAAGACCTCACAGTAAAATAAATAAAAGGAATAAAGCGACAAAAAACAGATGCTGATGTTCATCAATGGAGCACCTTGTCAAGGAGGCGGGCCGTGGTTCTGGGTGGAGGACATTCAACTCCTTTCTGTGCACACAGGTCGTCAAAGAATTTACGCGTCTCTGAAGACAAAAGAGTGAAAGAGAGGAATCTGCTGTTAGAATAAAAACATTTGAAATATAGAAATGACATGAAGGCTAAACCCTGTATTTGTGAGAGAGAACATGTGAGAGATGGAGAATGTCACAGAAACAAAAGCTTCTCTAACATTTCAGAGGCAGTCGTCTTCTCACATAAAGTCCATCTGTACATCTCTACAGGCTCTCACCATCACTGTCGTAGCTGTCAGTAGGAGGGAACTTCACTCCCATGATCTTCTCCAGGTCGTGTGTCATGCTCACTCTCCTGAATGGCGGCGTGAAGTCAATCTCTTGGGCCTGTCCCTCCGGACCATCGGGGTGATAAATCACCTTGTATCCTCCAGTGATGTGTTTCACCATTCCTGAAGCAAAGAGGGCACCGCTGAGTTAACCAGAGCAGCTCAGTGGAGACCTTTCCTGCGACAAAACTCAGAAGAAATGGCCCTCTGGCCGATTCATATATTAAAATAGCTCATTACCGACTTCATACTCTAAAGAATTTCTTTATATGGAATAGTCTCCTTATCCTAAATGGACACATTAGTTAGGAGACTGCCGTGGCCTCTTAAACAGGTGCAAACAGGTCGGCTCTTGTTGCATCTGATGTGACAGCTTCATGTTTTGAGTTTCACTTGTCAAACTGGATGTTAAAGGACACCTGTAACAAAGACAATCTAAACAAGTCAAGTCAGATCTTAGCAAGACTGACAAAAGTTTTTTGCTAATAACTGCCTTTTCTTTCCTTCATTGGTATGTAAGCCAGTTGAGCTATTTCTCACTATGCTAACTATCCATGTTTTACTTACCTGAGAGCAGTTTCTCTGTGATTTCCATCAAGTCATGGTAATCGGCATAAGCCATGTAGAATTCACAGGTGGTGAACTCCGGATTGTGTGTAAGATCGATGCCTTCATTCCTGAACTGACGACCAATCTCATACACTCGGTCCATTCCTCCAACCACAAGCATCTGTGGGAAAAGTTTGATATGCAGCGTTAATATTTAGACATTTAATTACAGTTGAGGGGGGTTAAGTTAAGTTGATGTATTCAAAGAATTAATGTATTTCTGTACACAAATTTCACAACAAATGAACAGAAATATGGAAGTAAATGATGACTGAGAAGGACGGTTCTTGAAAGTGATGGATTACCTTGTGGTAGAGCTCAGGTGCGATCCTCATGTACAGGTTCATATCCAGCTCATTGTGGTAAGTAACAAATGGACGGGCCACTGCTCCACCAGGAATGATGTTCATCATCGGTGTCTCAATCTAAAGTAACAGAAAACACGATTCAGCAAAGCTACACTGATTATGTCTATGTTCCTTCAATGTGGAACAAACCTACAAACTATCGGAGCATTATAAAACACCCAAGTGTTTGTTTTGAGTCCTCAGCTTGTAAAGACATGAAATATACTGTTCAATTGATTAGTTGTGTGACGATGTCAACTTGGATGTCTCAATACACTACAGACACCAACTCTTACCTCCAAAAAGCCCATCTGGTCCAGGAAACTGCGCAGGTATGTGATGATTTTGGCGCGAGTTATGAACTTTTGCCTCACGTAGTCGTTGAGAATCAGATCCAAGTAGCGCTGGCGGAAACGTGTTTCCTTTGAGAAAAAGACGACACTTGGGTGAGGAAAAAAAAAAATGCTTCAACGTCGGTCATTGCCGTTACTGGTCACCTTGTCCTCAAACAAACTCAGTAAAACTAACAGAACATTTAACAATGAAAAGCTTTGAGGTTTTTCTCTTTTGTCACACTGCAACTGGGGCTGGCTGAAAATGAAAACTAATTAAATGACAGCAGATGTGATTTTCAAATTATGTCAAAATCAGAGCAGCGGTCCCCAACCACCGGGCCGGCACGTGGGTCATTTGGTACCGGGCCGCGTTTTATTGATTATCAGAGTCTGAAAGAAGTTTTATTTTGAAAAATGACCGGAATCTCTCCCAATTTCATCCGCCTGTGGCTCTTGACATGTCGAGATGCTTGTCTCGGTCACGTGATACGTTACCTCAAAAATTAAGCCCGCAAGCTAGCGAAAATGAGTAAAACACTTTTGGAGAGCTTCTTTGCAAAGGGGGAAAGGCCCACTAAGGAGACAGAAGAAGAGCCTACAACTTCCACAAAAATGAAAGCTTCATTTAACAGACAATATCAGGAGTCTGATTAAATATCAGGAGTAATTCTGACGCGCCAAGCCCGCTCTGCAGAATATGTGGCGACAGAGGAAGATCAGCTGCTGGAGATTGTAAATGACGGAGCCTTAAAAGTATGTTTGAGACAACAACTCTGCTGGTGTTTTGGATTAAAATCAAGGCTGAATATCATGAGATCGCCACTAAAGCACTGAAAACCCTGCTTCCATTTCCAACATCCTCTTTGTGAAGCGGGATGTTCTGCAGTGACGGCAATCAAAACTAAATTACGGAGTAGACTGGACATAAGGAACACACTTCGGGTGTCATTGTCTCCCGTTACCCCAGATGGGACCGTCTCGTTGCAGAGAAACAAGCTCAGGGCTCCCACTGATTCAGCGTTATTGTGAGTTGTATTTATTTATGCATTTTATATTTGTTTTCATGCCGATCGTATCATTTTATTTCGTTGTGTTTATCCGCCACACCTTGAAGGCCGGTCCGTGAAAATATTGTCTTACATGAAACCGGTCCGTGGTGCAAAAAATGTTGGGGACCACTACTGAAGAGGATAGAAAGAAGAATCATGTGTCCTCATCTGACCATTTCTGAAAAGGCCACGAATCTTTCAGGTAACATTGCACGAGCTTGACATCGTAATAATTATTCTCAGTGAAATTTTTAGTCGTCGTAGCAGGAAAAACAGGATTATATCTTCTAACATTAATTATAGCTTTATTCCATTGTCAGTGTGCCAGTAAGCCATGCAGGCGGGGCGGCCTGTGCAATAGAGGATTTGCTTGTGATCATGTCACTGCACGTGGAAGTCACCACACTCACTCCTCCTTTGGTAGCAACAGTCATCGTCTGCCATCATGCGTTCAGTGAGAAAACAACTACAAACACCGCTACAATGGTTAAGATTTGCTGTGCAATCGACTCCAAAAGCAGATAAAAGGGAACAGTTAGCAATTAGCATTAGTGCTAGCGATTAACATAAGCTGAAACATTAACGGCCAACATGAACAATGAGATAGAAACAGTAAAGTCTGACTACATGTTACAGTAAAGTAGACCAAATCCAACCGTTCAGATGGTGCTTTTTATGTTCTGTGACTGTAACATTAGCAAGCCAGCTAGATAACTAACCCCTAAATGAGTAAAATTGAACAACTTAATGTGATTTAGTCCGGCTAGCCCCGCCCTAAATGCACTGAAAATAGTGATGCATAAGAACTAATGCTTCTGCTTTGTGTCGTCCATTCTCACTTTGTAAAATGTGGTATTTGCAGAAGCGTGTGATTTAGTGTCTTTTTGGGAAAGAGGACATGGTGCAATGCATCTCTCACTATCCGAGTGTCTTAATCACAACAGGCATTACCTTGTCTTTGAGGCCAAAGTGAAGGTGGGGCAACATGTGCAAACATGGCGACAGTAGGGTCATCTCGATGGGAATGATGCTCAACTCCCCCTTTTTTGTCTTCCCTGGGTTACCGCGGACACCGATGATATCTCCGCGGCGCAGTTTGTTGTTGATGGCCACAAAGGCGTCCTCAGAGTTGTAAGTCCTGACAGAGTAAGAGAAAATATGTAGAACTTAAATCACTGCTTAATCATCCACAGGGAGAAGAACACATAGTACGAGGTGAAATGATATGCTGTACAACATTTCACAACACAAACGTGTGACAATATGAATAATCTGTCTGAGATAATCACAAAATCAACAAATCTTATTAGAGAGGTGAATGGTTTTGCAGTTTTTTGGCTGGTAACAGCACAGACATTTGTTTCAATAACAAGCACTACATCAGTGTGTGACATCATCAAACTTCCCAAGAACTCCAAGACGTTTAATAATTTTTCCGTCTTTCTGTTTTAACTTGAACTCACCAATCCATGCAGCGCTGTACGACTCTTCATCTGTCTGCAGTCATGATGCCTCTAAAACTATGTGTGTTAACCACGGCTATCATTGTGTACCTTGAGTTTGCCATGACTTGCAACTTGACGCCTTCACCCCGCAGGTCATAGAAAATCAGCTTGGCACCAGAAGCCCTCTTGGCATGGACGCGGCCTGTAAATCATACACAATGATTAACCGAGCATCTACTGCTAGGGGTACAGTGCACATACAAAATGGAAAACACAAATGTAAGATCTTAAACCATTGCTGGTACCTGACACACTGAGAACAACATCCGTCAGCTGGTCTCCAGGCTGTAGAGGAGTGTATTTATCAATGAAGTCTGTGAGGGACAAGTCGACATGATACTTGTGAGGGTACGGGTCCTCTGCTGTGCCCTTCAGTTCCTGGATGGCCTGGGTGCGGATCTTGTAGTATTGCTACGTCAGAGGGAAACGGATTACATTAATACAAAAAGCTCTAAACATTAAGGGTATAATAAATGTAAGAGTAGGGTATATGATCTCACATTTGGGTCAAGCGTCTCCTCATCCAACACACAGGCATTTTCCACTCCTTGGTCGTTGGATTCTTTCTTTTGTTCCAACTGCTCTTTGATCTTGGCTTCTTTATCGGACACCTTCTTGTCCGCTTTCATTCGTCTCTTCAGCTCACTTATAAGAAAGAGGGATCAAAGATCAGTCATAGGTTAGAAATTGTAGTTTGCTGTCGACGATGCAACTACAAAACGAAATTGCATGGATGTTCAAACTGTTTCACAAAACACAACAGCACACAAATACATGATTCCCCACATAACCACACTGTACATGTTATTCTGTTCCGGTGTTTGAAATTAAAAAAAAAGCAAACAAGGCCACGCCACAATCAACTAATAACAGAGACAAGCACTCATGTAGAAAAGGGAAGGATGACAAAAGGTTGGTTGTTTTTCTCATTGGAATGGAAATCCACCAACCTTTTGTCACCTCTCCAACGGATCCCGTAAATTTGAGCAGAGACTGTACACGGGGCAGCGCATTTTAACCACTGTCCCCTGACCCCAAAGGCCCACAGCTGCTGCCTGGCTGCCCTGACCAGACACAGCATGCTGAGCTACCACAGTCAGCGGACAGACCTGAGAAAATAGACAGACAATGTCGCTTACAGTATATACAACAGAGGCTGTCTTTGGCCCACCAGGTAATATATATATATATTTATATAAATAAAACTGTAGGGGGAATAACGCTACAACCCCAAACAAAGACCCTCGCCAGAGCACACATCCAGCCAATGAGGTAAAAACACTCACGTACAATGAAAAACGGAAGAAAACTACATTTTAATTCAAATTAGGTTTCCTTTTCCCTTTAGCCAAGGGTGTGTCAGAGATAACATAACGTTACTGCTAGCACATAGCGGTACAGAAAGTCAAGAACAACGAAGGACAACACAGTTAGCATCAATGAAGAGTTGTCTAAACGGTTTTATACCCGCTAAAATACAAAATAAAGTGCTCTGCGAGAGTAAAAATATTAAATACACCATACGTTAAGATTAATATCGAACACAAGGAAAAGAAACCAAAACGATTTCACGACCAATGTGTGGAGAACATTTCTGATTGTACTGTGGATCTTGTAGTTCTTCCGAGAAGTAAAAGGCACTGTCGCTATTGGATTCAGGACTACAACTACCAGAGACACAAACGAACTGCATCCTGGGATATGTATGCTTTGTGGCGTGTCACTATATGGAGCGTGGACGTAACCCTCACTTCGCTATCACCTGATGCAACATTTCATAGCCGAACTGAAACGCTCATACCTGCTAAAACAACAACTTAACAGTCCACTTAACCGTGTGAGGAGTTGAGGGTGGTTAACATGCGACGGAAGAAAATAATAAACTCACTTTTTGCTGAGTTTCTCGCCGTCCACTGCTGTCACGTCTGCCATGTTGTAGATGCTGCGCTCAGAATGATCAAATGACGCGAACGCGCACGCGAGATCTTGATGGTGCGTTTGGGTGACTGTCGGAAATCCGTAAACGGGAAAGAGTGAAGTATATTTCAATAAAATACAATTATATTCACAGTATCATAAAAAAATCGCTTGTGGACCATTGGAGGTTGTACGTTTTTGTGTGTGTATAATCTGGCTGGTCAACAGGTCATTTTGACCTGAAGAAGTGCTAATATTAGGGTTAGTAACAGCTTCAAATTCAGCATAAACTTTTGTCTTTATTTTAAACAGACACGCGTTAAAACTCACAAACAATTATTAGACTTTAGCTCGTTTTCAAGCTTTCAATCTATCTAAAGTCTGGATCAAATCTGAAATGGGTTTTCACAATCACACTTGAAAATGTAATGATACTCATTTAGTTTAACTCAAGAACAAAATTGAATGCCTGAATAATAAGTGTTTCTTTAAATCAATTAATGAATCCCCTTTCTACATTACATTAATTTAACTGAACCTATTATCCAAATCAACACACAATAAGTGCATTCACCCATGAAGGTACAACAGTGCCACAATCATGCCAGTACACCAACGTCAATAATGCTTATCTTCAAGTTCCACACACGCCCCGAGATAATAAAAGATGGAGTCAAGGTGCAGCCTGAACAGATGAGTTTTCAACCTGTGACGGAAGATGTGTAGAGTTTCTGCCGTCCTGATGTCACTGAAAAGTTCGTTCCATAAACAGTCGGCACTCAGTGGAGCGTCAGACTGAGCTTACATGTGTTCTTTGATTGCGACTTTTACTTTCGTAAAGATCTGCAATTCAACTGTGATGACACTTCTTATGTAAGATAATTTATCAGGTGGGCATTCAATCTGGTTATTAAGGCCTCGACCAGTTTAAATGTGCATGTCACAACTTCAAATTAATTAAATCCAACATGAACCGGTTTCAGAACTCTAATGATGTAAAAACAGACCACTTTACTTCCTCTTCTGTCCAATTTTACTCAGATACACCTTAAAGCTGATATCAAACTATTACAGCAAATTTTTAAGAAATTTATCTTAAGTGTAAAAAGTCTGGATCAAATCTCACATGGGATTTTAAAATCACTTGAAGATGCATTTTTTTTCTCATTTGGTTTAGTACAAAAAATAAATGATGCCTGAATAAAAGAAGTGTTAAACAGGACACAATTGTATATGAATGATAGCAGGATGAAGGAGCCAGAGGTGATGTTCTCATGCAGCTGTGGCATGTCATCTTTTGGTTTCCAACTTGAAGTTCATTGTTTTAATTAAGTCAAAGCTAGGTTTAGGTGTTATATTTTCCTGTGGTCTTTTTTTTTTTTTTTACATTTTCTGTATATTGTATATTCATGTCAGATTGCAATTATTGATTATTAAAATAAATCATAAATGCCAAGCTTTCTCATTATTTATGTGAAGCATAGCACAGTCTGTGGGAGGAGGGAACATTTCTCAACAACTAAAAATAAATGTTGTACACAAGCTGTAATGAAGTGGGTAAATTTCACAATATTTGTCTTAGAAGATATGACATATGAGCGCGTGTATTTCTGTAAAAAATACATCAGCCATCAGTCACGGGCCAACATCTTTAGCTGTGTCAGAGCAGGTGCTTTGGCACGGTATCAATTAAAACTAAAATCACATTCATCCCCCCCAATTTACACCAAAAACATGAAATAAAAGCTCAGGGGCGTAACATTTAAAGAATATATGTTTAATATAGATAGCAGCAAGTTTACAGAAATGTAATTGCAATATAATTAAAAACATCCCAACAAAAGCCATATATTAAGAAAGTCCCCCCCACACACAAAAACATGACTGAGATGGTTGTTGAGAAGAGAAATTTGCATTTTAACTGATTAAAATATTTAAAATCGGTTTCAGGCGACAATGAAAGCAAAGAAAATATTTCAACAAGCAACATAAATAATAGAAAGAACATCTACTTTGGTTTCTCCTTTTTGCTGGAAACAGGAGATGCTATTTAGAAAAATATATATTCAAAAACTAACAGATCTACATTTACAGTATATTAGCTGCATAGCAGTTTCAGGGAAAATTTGTCTGCATCTACGTTTTATAACATAAATGCAATGGATACTTCAGTACAAACAAGTTAGATGGATGACAGAAATTGCACTACACATTTATCTGCTCACTGTTGTCGAGCATTTAAAGTCATATGGCTTAAAACATTTTTTTTTATGTACATGTACGATATCTACTAATGTCTAAAGTGACATTTTAGGGGGAAACACCTGTGATGGCAGATTCAATTTGTTGACATTAAATGAATGGGTAATGATAAAAGAAAACCACGTGTTCTATTGCAAGAAACAGAGAAAGTTAGAGTCTGCAGCATCTGAAGGAAATATGGGAACTTTTATCAACAATTACCCTCTTTTCCATAGTTAGTAGTGACTGTATAATGAGTCACTCTTTTATATATTTCTGATCTCCAGTTACATTGTAAATACACAAATGAGGAAACTGTAATTTCAAAAAAGTAATTACCTCCACAGTATGTGCATAACAGAACATTCTTAGTGAGCCATTTACAGGCAGCCTACACGATCACATCAGTTCTATATTCATAGTAAAAATACTGAAATTTTTTGGTCCTGTTTTGAGGGATTAAAACCCGTTTAACCATGTGGTCAAGAGGGACGACAAGGCCAGGTGTCCAATAATAAACCTTGAGCAAGCGCCTGATAAGTACATTAAGTTGTGTATTATTACAATATCCAAAAAAGATAACTGTGCACAGGAATGTACATGTTATTCATGGTCTACAATCTCATTTAAATGCATCACCATGGTGCCAGTTACAGTATCAGCCGTTGTGTGTGTGTGGGGGGGGGGGGGGGGGGGTGAAATGACATTGCTTGTTATCAATACAGAAAATATCTTAACACAACTGATAAAGGAAAACAATTTAGATAATAAACACACAAATAAATTAGATATGCTTCTCCGAAGAGAGAGACTGGTACTACACAGATTAAAATACAAAATAAAAAAGATCTAAACTTTGTAAAACAAACAAATAGAAATAAAATCATAAATACTCAACACTGGAAAATCTTAGTTCTTCTATTTCACAAGTTGAAGAAAGCCGATCACAGATAGCTCTTTCCTCCAACGTCAGGTTTCCTTCAGGAGTAGGGTCCCTTTAAAAACCACCCACAACCGTTTAGACTCGTACTTCCTCAAAATCACATTAGTCAAGTTTACATAATCTCCATCATAAAACAGCGGTTTGTGACTTTAAAGTGTATAAAATGTAACGTGTGTATGTGTTTCTACCAATCTGTACACAGAAAACAACGAGTGAGGCATTCAACTGAGCTAATTCTGTCATCATCAGAGACCAGCCCCTCGTTCATGCACACACTTACAGTGAAACTAAACATGACACAAACGTGTGTTTCTTTCCCAAACTAACACAACAAACCAACAGAAAGAAAAGTGTGGCAGCAGGACAATCGTGACCAACAATGAAACCATCTATGTCTATGTTTTTCTTCAGAAATAAATGGAAAATAAAAGCTCACGAGCCATAAAACTGGCCTGTCATCAGGATTTAAGCAAAGCAAGATTTGAGTCAAACTTTGGTCCTGAGGCCACTGGACGACTCCAGACGACTGCATTTACAAGAAAACATAAAATGGGCTCCGTTACTGCATGTTAATACCGTAACCTGGATGAGATGTATAATGTACAGTTTGTTTCTCTTCTACATTCACTAAATCAGTCACATTAATAAAACTGGTTAAAAAAAAGGCTCTTTTCTAGCTGATTTAAGCATACTATTCCAGTTCATGCGTGCCTGACGCAGAATGATGCAATCAAAATGACACTAAAACACATAATATTAATAATATACTATATTAAATGCCACTCTCTCTAGATGTGTTTGATTTAGAGTTATATGCCAAGTGAAATAATCTTATTTGAATAAAAATGTCCCGATCCCCATTTTTCCACTGGTTTTGAGGAATAAATAATGTTTTGGGAATGAATAGTTGAAAGTTGTAACAGCATGTTTCAAAATGTATCCTCTTCCCTGTAAACAAAGAGGTTCAGGCGGCTGACAAAAAACCCCACCACCTGCTGTGGGACTGTACCGTACCCTCGATGAGTAAAGTGGTCACAAAGAACAGCATCGCAACGTGCTCAACATACATGTAAAAAGAAAAGTCTCAGCCAATATTTGTTTTATTTGTTTCTATTTTTCTATCATATTTCTACCGCCACACTTTCTTAAAAGATCCATCTCTTTGTAATGTATTAAAAGGAGAATCTGCTCTAAAAGGTAGCAAACTGACACAGTTTGGTTTGGATGAATACAGACTAAATGTTAGCCTGAAAGCGTTTGCTTATCTATATCACAAAGTGCCGTCTGCACACTGTGGTGGAGATGGTAAAGGATCTCATACTGAAAGATATGTTTGACAGCTGGAGGTGAGCTTCACTGCAGAGCCACACAGACAGCTGTTGGCTGAACTTCAAATGTTCTTTACAGGTATTACTGCAACGAACCGGTCTAGACAAGAATAGATCTAATTTATCCAGGCCTCTCGTAGATAGCAACAATATGCCACAATACTATAGTCATACACCTACTGAGCACAGCTTCTTTCTATATCATCAATGAAAACCAAAGTCACTTCGTCGCCCATCAGAGACAGCTTGAGTGAATATACTCATATTATCAGGTGCAAGCTAGCTGCTACAACATTTAAACAATCGGCACCCACATATAAGACACTTGTTTGGGATTACACATCAGATTAGTGTCGAACACTTTTCCACTTTCTTCTACCTCTCTTCTCTGCCTCATCTCTAACCTTCTTTCAATACACTTTCTGCACCGTTGGGTGAAAATAATTTCAAACCACGTCAACTACCTTCCACATCATCGATGTATTCAACCATACATACCACAGTCTGTCGAAACCTTGCTGCTCTACCGCACACTCCACCTTCCATGCAACAAGTATTAAAGGGAAACCACAAGACACTTTGGAGACTTTAGAAAAACGGCACAAGAACCAAGAAATGACATCACTGACAATCTATCTACAGATACACACTAAACTTCACAAGTTAAATGAATAACGAGTCCACAAGGTTACTGTACTTCTGGAGGAAAAGTTGCAGAACAAAGCACCAAATGGTGTTTTTCCTCTCAGTAATGACAATTTGCCTGTTCTCACCTGGAGTCCATCTAATTCTGCACATTTGTTACAATGGGGGGGGAGTCAGTCAGTCATGAAGTCAATAAGAGATTTTCACTTTTCTTGGCCAGCCCACTCAGCAAAGAAATTCATAGTTCACTGTCCAGTTTATCCTCAACAGTCAGATAACTGATATCATTCATGCCACTCTGGAGAACAATCACGAGAGGAGGAGACTGGCTAAGCAAGGACAGCAGCACCTTCACTGCTCTTTCCTGATGAACCCTCAGTCTTAAAGTAAACCAGATATTGTGTTAGGGCAGAAAAATAATAAGAGTTCAGATTTAAGAACATAATATTCGGTTTGTCTCAAACTTCATGATGCAGGGCTAATTCACAATTATTTTACTGTAGTAGTGTTTTGTCTATTTGTCTACATTTTACAATTATTCTACATATAAAAATGAAATGTCGAGGTTAGTATGAGCGAGCTAAGTTGCTGCCGGACTCGTGCAGGCTGACCATCAGGTCATCCATCTTCTCCATGTTCTGAGAGGCAGTCATGCTGTTCTGCACGGGCCCAGACTGAGACAGGGACTGGCTGAGCAGAGACTGGATGTGCGCGTCACTCTCTCTTTGGTTCTGGCCAGACTGGCTGATGGCTATAATCTGATCTGACAGCGTGTTTCCAGGACTATTCATCAGCTGGTCACAATCTGCAGGGAGGGAACAGAATGAGTTTACAAACCTCACACGTTACAGTGTAGGTTTGTACAGCAGGTTTAATGATCCTTTATACGAGTGCGACGACCTCGTCATGAAAAAAAACTATGAAAAAAAACAGACAATTTAGAAGGTGGTTCATATAATATTTGCCATCGGCACTTGTTGGCAGTCATTCATACTGCAAGATTATTAAAGTGCACCTGTGTAATCAATTCCTTACCGTTCTGAATCCCAAAAAGGAAGAGGCCCGGTTGTTGAGGCTGGCTGGGCTGATTGATGCTCCCACTGACAGCAGTCTGAAACAGAGTCCCTGGCTGTTGAACAGGGGAGGAGGTGGTCGTTTGGAGGTTTGCCACGCCGTTCTGTGAGGCAAACATGGCTGACTGTGCGAGCTCCTGAGTAGCCAGTCCACCCTGCAGAGAGGCCATGTTAGACTGAGGCATAAAGAGCCCCACAGGCTGCTCCTGCCGGCTGTTTGAGCTGCTGCCCAGCTGCATCGGCTGTTGCTCCTGAAATATGACTTGCTGTCGTGGATCGGTGGGGTTCCCTAAGGCCATGGGCTCAGAGCGATCCTGCTGGTTTACTGTCACCATGCTGGCTTGGGAAAAGAGCAGAGAGGCGTTTGGAGGCTCTTGGGAAACTAAACTGCTGCTGGTCAGCGGTGGCATCTGGCCCTGGCTGCTGAACAGGAGGCTGGAGGCCTGATCCGGAGGGGACAGGGGGTTGTTGCAGAACAGTAGGCCAGTCTGCTGTTGCTGCTGCTGGCCTGGGGAAAGTGTGTTTGCAGATGGATGTGGAGAGATGTTCTGAAACAGGGAAGACTGCTGGGCTGGCTGTGCGTGGGGCGGAGGCTGGGAGGGCGGCTGCTGCTCCATGGGGCTTCTCTGTTGGATGGGGGAGAGCTGAGTTTGAGCCTGAAATACTGATTGTGGTTTAGGGGCAGGCGTTTGTAGAGCACTGAGGAAGGCCAGCTGCTGCTGCTGTTGTTGTTGCTGCTGTTGTTGTTGAGCACTACTGGTTGTGAGCTGAGAGGACAGGGATGTCTGAGGGAGGAAAAGCCCAGGGGTTGAGGGCTGTTGGTCCGGAGACTGTAGTACTGTCATGGTGTTTTGGAAGAGAGCGGCCTGGACCTGCTCCTGAGAGGCTTTCTGGAACAACGTTCCCTGTGAATCTTGTGTTTCAGCTAAAGAACTGGGATTGTGGAACATGGGTGGTGAAGGGTGTGATGGTGTCTGTTGGAGGAAGTTGGTCTGAATTGAGAGCAGATTACTCGCCTGCTGAAAGAGAGCTGCTGCTTGTTGCTGCTGCTGCTGTTGTTGTTGCTGTTGTTGGGCCTGTTGGAAAAGAGTCCCCTGGTTTGGCACCACCCCCTGTGATGGGCCCTGCTGCTCTGCGTTCTTGGCCTGTGGGGCGTCCTGAAACATGCCACACTGCATCTGAATCTGTGACTGAAACAGCTGCTGCTGTAAATTCTCCAAAACCTGCTGCTGTTGAAGCTGTTGTTGCTGGATTTGTTGCTGTTGTTGCTGCTGAATTTGCCGTTTTTGGATCTGTTGTTGGTGCTGGATGTGTTGCTGCTGCTGTTTGGCCATTGAGTTGTCAGACTGAAGTGGTAAGTTACAGAACCCTTTGGCTTTGAGCTGCCTCACTGCCTCCTCCAGCTGGGCTACTTCGTCTGGGGGGAAAAGAGGCAGTTGCTGCTGTTGAGGTGCAGGTTCTCCACACAACCTCCCTACAGCTACAGAGCCGCTGCCGGGCCTCTCCTGTCCGAGGCCCTCTCTGGGCTCCAGGAGGAACTGCTGTGATCCCTGCTGGAGCAAAGAGTCGGCGGGCACAGAGAAGGAGCTGGTGGCTGCAATGTCCTGCTTCTGAATAGTGCCTAAGGGCTCTGTGTTGGGAAAAACAGCAGCCTGGGCTTGGTCAGGTTCGCCCGCAGGGTTCTGCTGGGCTGGACACAGGTCACCAGTCTGCTAAAAACACAAGATAAAAGATAAAAGATGTGCTTTATTTTGCTTTTAGATTTTCTCGTCAGATTTATTGTGTTATCTTTAATGTTAAAACGGTCCACAAATAAAACTTCTCTTACAGACTAGATAATTAAGAATGAACTCAACTTAATTTTACTGAACATGTATGTGATTTGACTTTGAAAAACTTTAAATAGGTTACAGATCAATGTATCACCTTAAATACACCAGAAGATTGGAGGTTGCTGGTGACCTCCATCGGAGTGACATCTTCTCTCTTCACTAAAGGCAACATCGAAGGCATCAAGGCACCATCTAGAACTGTAGGAGCAACACCAAGGAATACATCTTATTCTTAAAATGTTATATTTTGCTTTGTGTTCAACTATTCAGAGAAGTGGCAGTCAACTGTGAGCTGCCAAGTACAGTGTATTAGTAATGAATAGCTTTCAAGCAGGATGTTACAATCATTGTTACAAAGGGAAAATAACCTTTAATTTGTTCATCAAATGAACAAGTCTTCACTGGAGAAGGTGGCTCTCTCTTCACAGGAACATCATGTTTTGCTGCAAGGGCAAACATCAACAGATTTTTAGATCTATGAGATTACAAAATCGATGTAAACTTACAGCAAGATAATAGCTTGGTTTACTTTGTATGGAGGCGTGATAGGACCTTACAATTATGAAAAGTGCTAACGAAAGAGTCCTGAATGTGCATAGCCCTGGATTTCTAAGTTTAGACATTGGCTGTTTATCGTGCTCTTGACAGATATCCCAACTGATTGCTAATACTTTCTCTGATCCTCCTTAACTGTAGGTGGTGAGCCAGCTTGTGGTGCCAGCCAGTAAATCTAAAAAGTACTTTGTAAATAATGACCTCGTCATCAAAAATGTACATGTGTTTTAACAAGCTTGACTCGTCATTAGTTGATTGTAAAAAGAGACTGATGTAGAGAAGCTTTGTGTGATTTAGTAAATAAACTGAAACGGGAACAAACCTGAATCTGGAGTGTAGGTAAAGGGCTGAACATCATGGGATCTCCCGGCATTCGTCACCACATAGATTCCTATACACACTGACGAGGTGATGGCTTGGTTCTGGTACGGAGGAACCTTCACTATCACGTGATTCTAAAGGGGTGATCATTCAAAGAAAGTCAGCAAAAAAAGAACGCTTACTACAGTAGGTATAACTGCACTTATCTAGTCAAAAGGTGAGTTGATTCGAACAAAGTGAAAACATATTCATCACTTTGTCTGTATCTTTTGCCCTATGGACACATCGTGAGCACGGGGGTGACGTGATACACATTACTGTGACTGCTGGAGGTTGTAATGTAAATGTGTGAACTGAACTGGAGGTAGTTTTGATCTACACAGAGATGACTGCATTCAGTTATGATAATTTGTCTTACAGATTTAAAGTTCAATATCCAAGGTCTGAGCAGAAAACACGCTCACTCTTTTTTTACAAGTTTGGTTCTTAAAATATTCATCAGTAATGTTCATAACTCAGTGCAACCACGTACGGCAATATCTACCAAATGACAGGGGTAATTGCTGAATCACTTAGTTTAATTACGTTTTAATTCCACCTATAAACAGCTGGTGGCAGTAAAGCTTTGACAAATGTAGCATTGCCTCATAAAAGGGCAGAAAATAAGACTACATGCCAACTTTCACAGTACTGGTTAAAAAAAAGCAGTCTGAAATGTAATGTTAGGAAATGCATTCAATATATTTGTTTGGCTTTGCAGATACACACCATGTGTATCTGCCAGAAACATCGAGCGTAAACAAAACTCCACAGTGTACCTAAAACAAAACACAAAATGATCTACCTCTGAACATTTTGTTTACAAGGTCAAAGGTTCAGACTGGACTGTTGAGACACACTCATTCCAGCTTTTGAGACTGAGGGTAATTAGGTCAGAACACAATGAGACTACTCAAACATTTGAACCAGCAGTCATTTAAGATGATTACATCTAAAGCCCCGTACAAATCTGAAAAGGCTGCTTCTTTCTACTCAGCTGATTAGTAATAGGCATTAAAGCGATAGTTCAGAATTTTCAAGTGGGGAATGAGGAACTTATCCTTAGTCAGTCAGTGTATTACCTACAGTAGATGATGGGCGACACGCTTCCAGTTTGGAGAAACAGACAGAGTACCGGCACGGAAACTAAAAAATGAACTGCTGTGGACGGGGGCAGCAGCAAAATGTATTTATATCTATATCAGATTAAGTGTACGCTATATTTAGAATATCTTTACCGCTTTATCTTGTTCACAGACAAGCTGTTATCTACGCTCTCTTCAGAGCCACAAGACTCCTCTGACAAAAGTAATTTTACCTCGCAGAACACGTGAGTATTTGTTCTACAGCTGCCTTAATCGGTTAGTTAGTTTGTGTTAGTTCGGATGAGTCTGAACTAACTAAAACGAAAACACCAAAATCACACGATAAAACAAACAAACCGACCGAGACAGCGGTAGTTCAGTAACTTCACAGTTCTGAGAGGTAAAATGAATGCTCTTCTTGTCGAAGGAGTCTTGTGGCTTTGAAGAGATCGAGATAGTGGCTTCAGTTGCTCGCTGGAAAGATAGAGCAAGATAAAGCACTGAAAATATCTTAAATGTAGCGTACACTTAAATTGATATTGATCTTTTTGGGTGGGCCTTATTTTTAGGCAGCATGTTGCAGCTGCCCTCGTCCACAGCTGTACATTGCTTTGCTCCTGTGCAGGTATTCCTGTCTGTTTCTCCAAACTAGGGGCGTGCTGACAGCCATCTACAGTAGGTAATACACTGACTATGGATAAGTACAACACCAATTCAAGAAAATCAAACAATCTCTTTAATCATTCAGTACAAAAATACCACAATTTTACCTGGTGAAACAGCTCCATGTCAATTTCAGCCTCCGCCTTCCACGAGTTGTCATCTGGAACAGACAGAAGATGCAGCATGTTTAATGGAGAACAATTATAATGCATGAAGCCAAAATATCCACAGACAAACATATTCTTAAAAATAATAATTTCTTACCAGAGACATTCTCCTGAAATATGACTTTGGTGTCTTTAAGAAAGTTTTTGCCAATGATAAAGACCTCTTCTCCACCTCTCACTGAACAACTGTGCAGAGACTTCTTCAGGATTTCAGGCACTCCTGCAGGCTGAGCTGAAAACAGACATTAACAGTTTTGACAAGTGTCACTTTCACAGATTTTCACCAAAAAATGCCCAGGTTTCATAAAAGAAACAAAAGAAGCAGATGGGTTCAACTCATTTTCACTCAAATTCTATAATGTCTATAATGCCTCAAAGTAATTGATTTGAATGCTAAATGGTTAAACTGTGTACGGTTTGTGCTTAAAAAAATCGGACTAAAACTCCTCAACAAAAGGATTAAACAGTCTCCTGCAGCACAATCCACTGTCGCAGCAATCCCACTTGAAGTTTATATTTGTGATATGTCTCCCGACAGCCTGCAATCTAACAAGAAAACATTTTAAGACTTTTGAATGCGATTTAAGACATTTTAATTTCTTCTAAGGCCTTTTTGTCGGCAATCAAATTCAATACTTTTAAAGATTTTTCACGAACCTGCATGTACACTGACCAAGGACGTGATCTTTATTTCATACAATAGAAATACCGGATATTTCTCAACGGCCTACAAAATGGCCATAAGAATGTTGAACAACCTGAAGCTAGCACACACATTTTCTTTTTCACTTCTCTACGCCACATGCACACACGTACAGATGCCAAGGGGGATTACTATTGTTGGTGGTTTTGTGGAAAGATATTTCCCTGGATTGCTAACTCTGTGTGAACAAAAGAAGTCCACACACCTCTATTGTTTTAGTCCTTTCCTTCCCTTTCTCCCCTGTCTCTCCCAAATCAACTTACACAGACATGTTCTTATAGCCTAAAGCGTCTTTCCTGTTTACCAAACCAACCACACCCATCATGTTTTACACATTATCAAATAACACTTGAACCTGAGTGGACGCTTACACACTGTCACCAAGTGTGGACATAAAAAGACAAGTCTCCCGACCGCAGGCTTGATTAAACTTCAGAAGCAGGATCTCTGATTTTAAAGAGGAGAAAATAGCTCAGTTTAAAATGGTAATTATTAACTATGTAAATTACAGATCAGCCGTCTGTTTTGCTTCTGCAATTCTAGTAAAACTGGTTTATTAAAGTGAAATTAAATACCAGGATTTCTGCATATATAATGACATTCCCACAGAGTCAAACACAAGGAGACTGACTTACTACACAGGATTGGAGATGAGGGAGTCTGTAGCATGAGCACTGATCCATCTGGACGGGGGATGTTGACCCGAAACACCAGCCGAGCGCGTGTGCTCTTCTTCTTAGACCCTGCCACACCAATACGAGCCTCGACATCAGCATTACGGAGCTTCAAGATCCCAACACAGTCCACCCTGTAGACAGACCATGTTAGCCAGGAAAACTAGCAGTTTAAACAACAACTGTACAGTGTTTGGTACACTAGCAGCTCTTTACAACACTAAATACTACGATGTGTCATTATAATAACTGATTTCACAACAGTAAGGGAATCAATGAAATATGTATCCATAACGCAATCTCTTTATTAAGCAATTGGTTTGAATTATCTGTGAAGTACAACTGGGCACATAAAAGCTACACTTGTGTTGTTTAGGGTTGAATATATACAATTAAAATTGATTAATATTTAACACAAAAATAACCCAATTTCAATTAAAAAAAAAAGAAAGTACATACGCTAGTGTCATGTTGGTGCTCGGATCAAGGGACACCTCGATGACAGTTGTGCCATCAATGTCCACCTCTTTGCAGGCTGTGGTGTTGCGGCCGGTCACCCGGCAAGCTTGATAAAAACCGTGAGGCTTGACACGCCCAGCGTCGTTGCCCACAAACACCTGCAAGACCACTGGCTCATTCACTCCCTCCAGCTGTGTAAGTAAAAACAAAAGAAAAGCGATATATATGCATTATAGAACGTGTTTTATATAGATGCTTCCCTACCTGTCCAGCTGATTCTCAGCCTTTTAAAAGCCAACCTGTGTTTGTTATGTTTTGCTGTTAACTTCTACTTCTAACTCCGACGCCTGTTATTTGCATCTGGTTGCACATGCTCTTCACAAGCCCCGACAGTACAAAGAGTACCTGATCAGGTAGAAATCTCACCTCTCCGTGCCCTGACTTATGATCACCTCTTGGCCTACAACAAACTGACCACATTGATGATTAAACGCTACTCAGCGTATCTAGTCTTGCTCCTAACTCACAAGTCGCAGGAAATATCAAAATATATTGAGCAGATTGTCACAATTTTTTTTTTGCAGATTCACCACACATACCTCAAAAGTAATGCAGGTGGTTGTCATCTGCAGACATGAAGTATTTCATTCATGCTGGGGATGAAGAGAACCTGTTCAAATCCAGTTCAACCTTTCTGACTCAACATCCCTCTCCACATATACAATACAAAATACTACAAAAGAGAAGATGCAAAACAAGTACGGGATCAGACCTGGCTTTGAAAAGCAATCGGTATTAACTGTCCATTTGGAAGAAAATAAAACTTGATTTAGGGATCCACACTGAGCATATTATGTCTCTGCAGAAAAAGACTCTTTCTACATTTGGACACACTGTGACCTTAACCCTTCCACCTCAATCATATTTGACTTTTTTTTGCCCCACTGCGCCTACGGCTCTCGGACTAGCAAATCTAAAACACTCTAGCTTCTAACAAAAACCCAATTATTAACTTAACCTTAAACAAGGGCACACTATGGCAGAAAAGTCAAAACATTGACTCCAGCGTGCATTAAAGAGGCTGTGTCAGGGTTTTAACAGTTACCTTTACAGTGGGAAAGCCCTGCTGAGTGCGGTCCTTCACTGACCCTCTGCTGCCTTCAGTCAGATAGCGGGCTCGGTGCTGAGTCTCTGGCTGGACGAGGATCTTCACCTCCTTCCCCTCACTCTTCTGCGGGTATTGTGTCGAAAGAGTTCCTCCTTTCTGGCTTGTTGTCTGAGGATCATTAGAGCTGCTACAAAGACCAGTTTGACAGAGACACCAGCAGATTACTTCTAATTCTAACATTTTATAGCAATTGTATTTTAGTTGGTACAACCTAGCTGGCATCTTATGGTACTGTGGTGGCAAAGGCACAGAATGTCTGGAACTTGCTTTATCGGATTATGACCCTGTCCGTATTTGTTCAGAGCCCCCCCTTACATCCATCCCCCATGATGCTCTAAACAATGCAAAGTTAACAGGCCCTCCATCAACCAAGCATATTCCATCCCCTGCTCTTAAAGCGTACAGTTATCTGTTTATTTAATCTGCTCTGCTTATCCTAGGTCTTTGAGAGAGGCTCTGTGATTCACTGTGGCTGACCATTGTTTGGACTTCAGTATCCTGCCCCTCTCTCCCCTCTGATCTAACCGCTCTTCTTCAGTCAACGCGTGATGGGAAATTCAGAGCCAGAGTCATTTGTTGGGAATTTACTTCTGTTGTGCAATGTGGGATTTCCTAATAATACCTATTCTGACAGTCAGGAGGAGTGTGTTATGAGAGTATCCACAAGGACCCTTCAGACAATGGATTTAAGAATCAAGTACCTACTTAGGAAATGTGCAACTACCACCGGGAGAATATTAAATGAATGAAAAGTAAATTAATTTCTCAGTAAAACACTTCCTACAATAAGTGGAATCGTTGTTTTCTTTGGTCACTGTTGGGTGACAGATTGCAGGAAAAATATCAGTAAATGAGTAAATCAAAAGACAAAATGCAGACGCTTCGGTACAGGGCACCAGGCTTCACTGAATGGTTTGATGAGTGCGACTATATAAACCTTTGCATTGGCATTCTGTCGCTAGTGCAACAGCTTTGGCCCAAGATTACTTCATGTCAGTTACTGCATTAACAAACATTAAAACGAGAAATACAAAGTTGCCCATTGGACATTGGACATTAGGATCAAACAGGTCAAACTCAGTTGTATTTCAAAATAAATACATTTACAGGAGACACACACCTTCCTTTGGATCCAGTCTTGTTGTCAGGGCCTAGCTGTGACAGGACAAAGTGTGGACCTTTGGCACTGTCCGCATCAAAGACGTCCATGTTGGCTTCCCCGCGTCCTGCAGACTTAGGGCCAGGCCTCTGCCGAGGGGTACGTTTGCGGGACTTTCGTGGCACCTCTGTGTTGTCATTGTAAGAGACAGAGCTAATGATGCTGAAGTTGGAGAGAGAGTCTTCCATCCAGATGCTGTTACTCTGCTCCGAGTCCTGGGATGTTTCATTCTGGCAAGACATCTGGCTCTCATCCAACAGGTCTTGTGGAGGTGGAGAGATGTTCAGTACAGTGCGGCGCTTAGATGGGGTCATCTGATGATGTGGCTGGCCATCCTGGGATGTTACGCCTCTTGTTCCTCCTAGCTCACCGCTACTCCTGCAGTTACCGCCACCGCTGCCGTTACCATTGCCACCTTCTGCTCCGACCACCTCTGGAACCACTCGGCTGCTCCTGGCGTCCTCGGGGTCAACATTGCCGCCGTGGACTGGGTTCTGGTCACTGGCTGAAGCACTGGAATGCATGGTGGGGCTGGAAGAGGTGGAAAAAGCACTGCGGGGGCCTTCCGTGGTCATAGAGGAGGACACGGCATCTACAGTGCAAATAATTAGACAGTGAATAAAGGCCTCTCAACCAGTGTTGGCTAGCAGTCCCATTTAAGCAGCAAAATTTATTTATGATAGTTTATTTTTTGCTTTTGGCTAGCTTTTTTTATTTTTTATTCATCCAATTAAAATGTCTCCCTTTTCATTGGATCTTAAGTGTGTGCGTGGTGCTGATGATATCTGAGGATTTGTAAATGTACAGAATAGGTGCGCCTAAAAAGGGGCCAAAGAAGAGATGAGAGGTGAGCAGTCCCCCTTATTTAAAAAAAAATAAAATAAGACTTAAAAATGCTTGTGAATAAACTAAAAAAAAAGAAAGAATTAATGTATCATTATTATTAGCGTTTTGTTCATGTTCAACTGCAAAATTGGCCAAAATGATGAAATGGAAAGGGAAGTTCAAAACTAATATGTACAATATGATGCATGCCAATTATTGGAGCTTTTACTTTCAAATTCTTTTTTTTTTGCTACAAATGTTCATTGCGTTGGGACTGAACGTAGCCACAGAGACAAAATAAACAAGCTTCTGACCTATGAAGCAGAGAACTGCAGACCATTTTATATGCAGACACTCCCTGCTTCAGAGGGAACTTCCTGGAATATAAAAATGAGACAGCGAATGAGCAATAAGAGCTGAGCAGTAAAAATGTATTCAGATTTTTTTAGAAAGTATAATAACACAGATTATTTTGTTTGTCAAAAAAATGTTGCTCCAGCATGCTGACATACACTGTAATTTCAAAAGCATTCAAATAGTTACAATGAACTAGATCAGGGGTCTTCAACGTTTTTCAGGCCAAGGACCCCCAAACTGATAAAGAGATGGAGCAGGGACCCCTGCAAATTGTGTTTTATATTAAACTAGGCCTAGTGCCATGAATACCTCTTTATTGTGCATTCAATACTAAGCTATTCAAATAATACACAGGTTCATATATTCATGTTTTTATTTTAAACATGTGCAAGGTACAGTGAGTAGGGAGGCCGTGCCACTGCCATTCATAAACATACCTTGTCAGCTGATACCAATGCCAATATCAACATTGTCTGTCAATTGCATGATAATCATGCACACAAGCTATTCAAACTGATGTTTTCATTTTAAACATAAATGTGGAATCGAAAATGAGTGATGGCCTATTAGTGCCACTGCCATGCATAAAGATACCTGTTATCTTGCATACAATACTGAACTATTAAAATAATGGACAGATTCATGTTTGGGGTAAAAAAAAAAATATATATATATATATATATTAAAAAATTGTCTAATCAACCAAAGATTTCGCGGACCCCCTGCAGTACCTCCGCGGGCCCCCTGTTGAAGACCTCTGAACTAGATGAAGAGTGTGGAAAAGTCTGGTTAAGTTGCAGCTGGTAAAAAGGAGATAAACTGCTGTTGACATTCTGGATCGTGTGGTGACTCATTAGTTTGCAAGACACACAGTCAGAAAGAAAAAGAGGCACATACACAGTATGGAGCGCGTGTCATTTTGAGCAAGTATCAAAACACATACAGTATATTATGATCACAAGCCAAAAACATACAATAGCAACCCAAATGTATGACCAAATGCTGTCAGATGTTTAATGCTATTACAGATGTTGAGAGGTGGGTTATGAGTGTGTTCCCTCTATTATACTCTATGCACTAGAAGAAGGATTTTAAACAGTGCTGTAAATTTAAAAATGATATTGCTGTTCTGCTGAACACTGGAATTAAGAATGAAGTCAGTTTGAAGCTGGAATGCAGAACCTTTGTCTCCCCCCTCTGGCAGTGAGAGTAAATATAACGTGGGAGGGACCAGGAGCAGCAGCTATAGGAGTATGGCGGACGCTATGGAGAAAAATCCTAAGAAGCATCCTAGAAAGGTTTCTGGAGTGGATGCTGCAGACAAAAAAAGAAACTGCATTCAGAGGAAGGATTCAAATAAAAATAAAAATGCATGGGGAGACTTGAGGAGAGCACTCCTGTGGTCGAGGGGAGATGCATGCTCACCTGCAGGCATGTGTGCACCAGCGAGGGAAAGTCACCACATCTCCGGAATACAGAGAGCCCTCTCTGGCGACAATAGGCTTAATCAGCTTTGTGTGAACTCCTTTAGCAACGGCTTGAATGTAACGGACGTTCATTAATATGTAAAAGCCCCGCACTCCAGCTTTAAAGAAACTTCTTTTTGAAACAAAAAATAAAAGCCATAATGTTATTGGCATGTTTTCAATAAAATATACAGTTTCACCTTCCTCCTCTTACAGGCACATTTTTGCACCAGGTCAGAGCGCTGCAAGTGGCTACGATGGAGCCAGTCCACGAATTTACTGAAACTCTTTTGATGGCTTTTGGGGAATTTTCTGAAAAGGACTTGCAGACATCATCAGACCCCGGCAGGTGAAAGGACACCATATATGAATGTATGTAAAACCAGTGGCAAGGGTGTGGAGCTCTTTTTTCTTTATACTTCTTTTAGTGTGTTTTTAATTTTTTATGGTGGATCTAATCCACTGCCCTTAACATTTCATGTTTTTCTTTAATTATTTGCCAATTATTTGTTAATTGTTGTCAATGTTTTGTTTTTGGACAACACTACGTATCAAGAGAATGCACAATGAAAATGTGAAGGATCGAAGTAAAGGTCTCACACAAGCATAAGCTCTGATTTCTAAGAACTAGAGAAAATTCTTTAAATATGCTCCAAACCTGTATGTCCTCTGTTCTGTATGCAGTGTACACTCATCAGGTTTTGTACCTTTGCCATGTTTAATGTCAGAATAAAACCTGACAAATTTAAACTGCTCATTTTAGTGAAACGTTCAACTTTTTCAGAAAGATCTGTTTGAATGATAAACTGTGTTATTGTGAAACATCCAACAAAACATCTATGTTTCTTCTGAAATGCACCAAACCAAAGTGTTTTCAACATTGTGAATGACCCGTTGCCATCGGACCACAGTGCAAGCATACTGATATACAGCTGAAATTGTATATATTGTAATATCTAATTTCTGGGCTTGTGAGTTTCTCTGCCAATGAGATTTTCTCATGTGAACAATAGCTCCACCTTGGAAGTGCAAAATGGTCAACAAGGTGATTACAGCCACTCAAAGCTTCCTAATTCTCTCAAAAAGTGAGACCAAAACTCTATAAATTAATAATAAGCTCCATTGGGCTCTGTCATCATTGCTGGGTTCTTTGTATGGTTTGAACCATTTAACTATTTTATAGTCCATTTCCCAAAGGAAAAAGGCAGAAAAGGTCTAAATACTATCTCAACCTGCGATACATGACCCATATTTCAACACTTTGTTGCTGCAAGACACCACGACACACAATAGAGCACAATCCTCTTGACCAAAAATTTAAATGCAGGTACAGATGGATTAACTCCAGTGATGTAACTTCCTTTAAAGCATTTGTTTGCTTGTTTATTTTGATTGACGTGAGGATCACAGAGCAGCAGCATGGTTGTTCGACATGCTTTCCTGTCGTATGCAAGTGTTTGTTTGCCTACAGGTACCGACTGTTAACATGTGCTTTGTGTTTTTTGAGGTGGAGTATAATCAGTCCTGCTCACAGAGGAGAAATGAAGATAAAAGGAGCATGATCCTACCTGATGCTAGAGCCGCTGAAGGGGGAGGCCCTGCCTCTCCGCCGCTCTTTTGACTCATGACTTTTGGGCTCTGCTGAGTGGAGGAAGGCAGCTGTAGCTCGATGGGAAGAAGGTCATAAGCCGATTCTGTTCAGAGAGAGAACAAACAAATATGCAGGTCAACTTTTGTATGTCAAATGAGAATCATTATTTAAACTTTAGTAGGTAAAAACGTCTTTCTAGTTAAATGAACAGTGTGTAGCATTTAGGGTGATTTTTTGGAAGAAATGAAAAACTATCCTCACTATGTTTTCATTAGTGTATAATCACCCGATACTGAGAATGACAGTGTTTTCGTTAGCTTAGAATGAGTCCTTCATATATACATAGGGAACAGGTCCTATTCACAGAGTCCAACATGTTGCTACAATAGCCCAGAAATGGGCTTTATAGATTATGGATGTCCTTGCACAAGATTGTCCATTTCTTTGAAGCTGAAATGGTAACTCTGGTCTCCGAGTACACAAAAAAAGCACAAAACGACGAGACCACTGAGGTAAAAGCAAAAGCTGTAGCGTTCTGAATAAACTGCACATCTCATTACAAACAGGCTGCAGGGTTGCACAAAGCCCTTTTCTCTCCTCTCTGTTCCTCCCAACAGAACATGGGGAGTGGAGAAAGCCTTGGGTCAACAGCATGACAACACTTTTACTAGCAGCCTGATTCATCATCCAAATATTATGGTATGAACTTAGAGCGGCCATTACATTCGCCTGACTCTCTTCTCTGCCAACTGCCAGCTTTAATTACTTGCAGCTGAGTCCCAGGGTTCGGTGTGTATATCAGATACTTAACCCTCCCATTGTTACCACTCGCTGTGTACAATAGACAAACCTGGGACATACTGAAACCAGCCCATGCCTCTTCATTCCAAAAGCCCTCCAGTCTCCTACAGCTCGCTTTAGAAGAGCAGGGAATGCTGGTTCCCAGAAAGGGAGCTTAAATCTGGACTTGTATAACTCCCACTGAACCACACATACACACAGGACTCTAGTGTGGTTTTGCTGGTTATTTCTCCAAGCAAAATAACAGACACACATGCGTGCACATGCACACAAACGCCCCCCACCACCTCCACAAACACACTTTCTCTGCCCCTGCATTTACACTTTAACTCAACAGTCTTCTTGGGGCTCACTGACTAACTGCACATGCAGCAACATGTGCTCTGAGTGAGCAGCACTTCCAGTAAACAGATTGCCAACCGCACAGACAGAAAATATGTACTCTTCTCTCCGAGCAGTGGTCTCGAATCACTGGCTGGCCTGTTTAAAGTGTTTCCACAGTCTCTTGACTTTTTCAAAGACATCACTTTTTTCCAATTTTGCGGTATACATGTTTCTTCGTAAGCAGACAGAGTGCTATTCTTTATTTACAGGTGACAGAACACTGTCCCTTTCACACAGGAGAAGATTTAAAAACTAAAAAGGTCAGCCTCGTTAGCTGGCAAATAAACTCACACACACACACCACGTGGTGTTTTGACTTTAACTTAAGACTGCAGTCATGTTGTGCAGACCACTGAGGAAAACCTTTAATTTTCTGTCCGTCTGTGATCATCATAACAGATTAAAGCCTGACCAAAAATATTCACACCGACAGACACCATGCTCATGTGGTCAGTTTTAATTAGGCCTACTCGTGCTATTAATACATTTTGATGAATAACAACTGAGTTGAAAAGTGGCTGTACTCATTAACCATTTCACAAATGTAGTTTCCACTCGTACACAGGGATAAACAAACCACATATTTCACACCACAAATCCTGCATGAAGTTAGATGTTTTTGCAGCCAGCCAACAGTCAAACATTTTTGCTCTTCCTCACCATACCTTGTGATATGTTTATACGGTAAGTAGTGCAGTCTGTAGGTGAAAAAAGAAAGCACTCACCATGTGAATGGCAGGACTTACACTCCCATTCATTTCCCTCACATTCCTGCTGCTTGCTCTTACTAGCCCTGGCACCTGGGGCGTGGCAGGGGTTTTTTTTGGCTGAGTGACTGATTTAACTCCCCTTCTGTCCCCCTCCTCCACTCCACCTACCTCTCTCCCTCTCCCCGTCTTGTTTACTGTGCTCCCAGACCCCTTTCTGTACTTGCTCAACAGGTTAGTGGTATTGTCATGTAGAATCCTGTCAAGCAGAAATGAAGCAATAGAACAATCTGCGTATGCATTGAAAACTTCAGGCTACAGAGATTCCCAAGGTTGATTCATTGAACTCGGTGGAACTGAACAAAAAGTGATAAGGGTTAAGCTCAGTCCATTTGGATATTATTCCAAAGAAAGAAAGAAACCGTGACGGGGCTGGCACCTGCAGCAAACCATGTGCAACAACCCTGAAATGTTTACAGCCAAGCCTACATGAAGGCTGCCAGGGAATCCATAGCAACACCAATCAGGGGACAAGTCTTTGGAGCGTTTGCGTCTCTCGTGAGATCGTGTGGAGAAAATTTGAAAATAAAACGGCATTATCAAAACTGAGACTTAGGACCTGGGCAATAACAAGGCAGGATATTACAGATAGTAAAAAACAAAACCAAAAACAAAAATCTGAATCATCCCTGTAAAATGTCACCAGCACATATTATCTTATTTGACACCATCAATTACTAAGAGATGACACCGATACCCCAAAAAATACTCTTTAGAATGTGAGCATACATTCATGCTTAATTAATGCGAAGCTAAACTATTTAGTGTATTATAGATCATTATATAATATTGTTATTAGAGCCTGGCTGATAAAGTTTTTATTAAAATTTGAAAACTTTATTATTCAACTGAAAAATATCCTTCTCTGGTCACTTATTCTTAAATGAACATTATAATAAATGTTTGTTTACGTTGTGTATAAAATTAATGTTGGCTGATAAATCATTATCCATTTCTTTTAAACTCTCAAATATGATGTGGTAGATATCGCCTAGAAATTTAAATACTAACTTACATTTAAGTTTTCATGGTCGCAGATGCTGCATGAGGAGGTGACACAAATGTGAGCTCATCTGTTGTAACCCAATACAATCCAACAGCAGCACAAACTGCAGCCTCAAAAATTACCACAAATTTGTATCGACACCTCATCAAAAGCTGAACATTAAGTACACCTCGCAATAACACAGTTACTTCTACTGTACTTAATAAACTGGCAACTGAGAGGGGCTTTACAAGCTGGAAAAACTTGGTGAAGAAATATGCATTCTGTAAAAGTGGATTGACAGCATGACGAACATGAATGGTTGCAGAGGCGTCTGAGAGCGATCAAGTGAAAACATCCGACGGGTGTTTAGTCTTCTATTTCAATAACAGGCGGCAGATGGGAAAGGTTGCATGCAAGAAAAGCCAAAACTTGTAACAGCAGTGATAAACAGACTGACACGGGCCAACTGCAGGTAATGTAATGAGATGTACATTACTGCATGACCTGCCTGCAATGTTTCCAACGCTGCCTGATTTTGTTAAAATCAGCTCTCATAAATTAGTAATATATTGACCTGCACATACCTAGATCATTCATTTGCTGTTCCATTATTTAGCTGTGAACCCTTATCAAACAGTGTTAGCTGCGTTGTAAAAGTCATATTTTAAATCAGATTATCTGAGGCAAGTATTGATGGTTTTATCAGGTAACCATGATTTGAGTTATAAATAGAGCTCTACATATCTATATACCACATACTGCAGTTATCCTGCAGCTTTATTTAGCACGTTTGACCGCGCTTTAAGTGTTTTATCTACATCCTTTATTCCACATAAACTCTCAGCATAATATCAGCTACAAGAGCAAACCAGGTCACCGTCTGTAGAGCCTGTCACTAATAAATACCACATGATTACATCAGACATGATGACTCAAAGATGTTGAAATAAAAGTCCTACGTTTGTTACAGCCTCTGCAGCCTAATGCGCAATAGCAGCCTTAATAACTGGAAGTGCCATCATTGCATTTAACCACATGTTGCATTCAGGAGGGATCACGAGACCATGATTATATTTGATAAAATGTTCACCTGATGAAGAAACAGACGACAATTACAACACCTGAGTAGAAAGGATGTGTGCAGTTGTACCTGTTGAATAACGTGTAGCATTTTGGATTTTTTTAACAGCCACAGCGTTTTTAGTCAGGAACTGAGAAAGATCACAAGTGTATATTATGATATTATCTTAAAAAACGATTTAGTTATCAGACTGGATCCCTGTGAACAAAAGACATACAGATCAAACAACGCTCACAATACCAGTTCATGTTCAAACTGCAAATTGACATTGGACCTGGTCCAAGCTACATGCCAGCCTACAATTCAGTGTAAAGAAACAACAAAGTGAAGGATTGTATTTGAAAAATATATATGTTTTAGGCCAAAAAGAATTTAGGAGATAGATATTTTATATCAGCAGCCCTTAAACATATGTGGTCATACAGTAGCAGTAGCAGTGAAGAATATGTGTCTGCAGCTTTTAATTAGGTCGACTCCAAATAAAAAGACAAATGTAAACATTTTCTATTTTGGCCATTTATTCCATAATCCCAATAATCTTTGAGTTCTGGTCATTTTTGTTAAAAGTCTGTGTTTTATTCTTTCTACAGAGTCATTTGAAAATGTGACAGTAATTTGTGTGTCACATCAGGCTCAGACTTTGTGGCATGTAGCTCTCTCAGTCAGCTAATCCTGAAGTGACGACCAGGCATCAGCTTACATGACTTGCTTTCAACGAACACCACTAACCGGTCTTTACAAAACAGGCCACGGAGGCTCCTGTGAGGGCCAAACCAGCAGCAAACAGGTCAGGTTTAAGTTGATTTAACATCCTCACAGCAGTGCAATGGGATTGATTATTGTTGTTGGGAGTTAATACAACTGGGAAAGATATAGTCCAATTCTGGCTCAGCATAATCTCTCTCTACAACACATCTGCTTTCGGCTCCGAGTTTCAAAAAAGATGGAACAAACACCGAGTTTAACATGAAAGCGTGACTTCAAAAAGCAGAGGAATTCAAAGTATTCACAGAAGACAACACACACACAAACTCACACACACATGCACCCGACAAATACACCAAAGAAAAAGGTGTGCTTACACACAGACACTGGAATGTGCTACACTTCTGTAAAACTTTCATGGATGTCTAGCTGGTAACAGGAAGTTCCTCAAATGACTCAGAGAAAACCACATGCACACGCACACACACACACACACACACACACACACATACTAACAACAACCTACAGTATAATCCAGGTGTTCACCAAAAGGTTTGGTGTGCCAACACTGGTGTTTCTGTCTGCTTCTCAGAAAAGCCGTGCTGAGGCAACAGGAAGAGCCTTTAGCAACAACGCACGCGCTCACTCATCGACAGTGTGACATCACCAAGTTGCAAAGCTAACCGCATTTTTGTTTTCATTCCCATTTCATGCTAAACATTTGGCCCAATCCACAAGGGTAAACAAGACACCAGTAAATATCAAAACCACTAACCTGGCTCTGTCTGAAGGTACAACAGTCATTTACAGTGGCTTTTGTGCGGACTGAACAAGCAATACGTGACGTGTTAATAAATGAGTTTAAGACGAGGTGGTATGCTGATTTTGTTATCTTTGCACAAAGCCAGGCTTCGCTGTTTCCCAATGTTTCCAGTCTTTGTGCTAAGCTACGAGGTGGGTTTGTATTGACTGTGCAGACATGAAAGTGATACGAGTCTTCTAATCAATCTCTCTGCTAGAGAGAAAGGAGGAAGATGTCACAACATGTTAGGTCTAGGCCGACTGCTGGGGTTTATGTGAAAAGTGCTTATGATTACTGAAGGGAAAAAAGGTTCATGGCTGGGTATGTGTCAGTGTCAGGCATTCACAAAAAGAGAACTGTTGTGGCCAAGTGACTGTTGACATTATAACGCAAGAAATACAATCAATACGTTTGAGCAGATGATTGCGATTACAGTGCATCTACAATCACAGCGAGCATGTTTTTAAAATATTCTGTGGCACCAGAGAGGTTTTGATCTGGAAACCTGAAGGACTGATTTCTGATGAAAGCTGTTGACTATTGATAACATAGTGGAAATAAGCAGATTAAATAGCTGGCACTGGGTGAACATTTAGTGTAGACTAGGTCTGGTTGCATTCTGCTGCACTCAGAAATTCTCAATTGAATAGTAGAGTGTGAGAATGAAGGACTAGAAACACCAACAATTTGTAAACCAACAGTATTTCTGTGCTCATTTAGCACGTTTTATTTCTTTGAGACTTGCCATTTTCCAGATTTCTGACAATGTGTCACTTAACCTCATCTTCCCGAGTCAGACTGAGCCTATGGCTTCAGACAAATTTACTCAGGCAAAACCCAGAGCAGACTGGGAAAAAGGTGGTCAAGAAACAGCAAATGCTGCTACCACAAAACTGAAGGTAGTTGTTGTTGTTCCGGCCTTCGCTCGACAGTTTTGCAGGAAAAAGTAGAAGAACTCATTTTGGGTTCACCACAGGTAGATTTGGGTGAGATTCCTGTTACAGTCTTTTATCTGATCAAGTAAAAATGTACACCGCTCCTATTGGAAGTACTTTCTATTCCTCAAAACACCACAGTTGCAGACAAAACGTAATTTTAAGAGCAGCTAGCCTATAAGGTTTCTAGTTTAAATGGGGATATAAATGTTGTTGTTTTTCCTCCAGGTGAACTTGTAAACAAGATTACCTTTTGATATCAAGGTTGTTAACGAAAATGTATATGTTATATCGTATATTTGAGTGAATCAGAATGAGTCAGGTGAGTTAGATCTTTGCTTGAGATAAGTCTTCAGACTTGCCGAGAAGTCACTAATGAACACTTATGACAACGTCTTATTTAACTTCCTCTTTGCCAAACTGTGATGCACGAGGGAGTGGACAAGAGGGAGACAGAGAAAATATTACTGACACAATCTAATGCTGTTACTATAATACAATGACACACCGATTAATACAATGAGAATTTGGTTGATAATTAAAATAAACAACAATTGTGCTTTTCTGAGTTACTGTGCCTGACTTCAATAAGAGCAGGGACTTAACAGTAACATTGGCAGCTACTTTGAAAAAGGGACATAATGGACCAAATACATGTACGCAAAGCTATTAAAGAGAGACCCAGTTCACCTTGACTTGCCTTGACTTGTCCTGAGGCAGATTCCACTGTATGTGGGGGTGAGAAGCAAACGTGACCTTTGATTTTAAATAACACTGCTGCAGGACAACTTGACACAGGGTTAAAAAGGACCATAATGTAGTCAGGAGCTAAGCACAATGCGTTAAAGGTTTAATAAAAAATTTAAAAAAACAGCAGTTAGCGATCTTGTGACCATGTTGTAGATTCGAGTTCAATGTGAAAACCAACCAAGTTTCTAAACTAAATGAAGGTGAAATATGTCTTTGATGCTGTGATTGGAACAATAGGAGGTTTTAACAAAGTAGAACAAAATAAAAACATTGTGCTCAACCAATAACAATAAGGAAAGCTGGGCTGCATGCAACCAAAGCCAGAGTCCAAAATGTTGCACCAAAATCAATTACATTGTTCCCAAGTCAAGTAGATAAATGGACACATGAGTGAGCTCTACGAAGCTTAACCTCTGTGCAGATTAAAGTTTGTTCCTTGTGTTAGTGCCCCCTTCAATGACACCTTCCTTTTTCTAAATAAATCAGTAGACACATTGACAAAGAAGAGATAAGTGCTACTTCAACTGAGGATTAATCTGCTACAATAATCTGCCATCCTTTCTCTTGGCCTCGGCCCGACCAGGCATCTCACTCAAGTTTCCAAACCCGTCAAGAGTCCCTTTAATAAAGACAGCGAGAGAGAGAGAATAACAACAAAGACAGGATGCAAAGGGAAATCGTTGACCGTGCCAGTCTCCCAAGGAAGCAGCAGATGACTCAGAAAAGAGAAATGAAAACACAGGATATTGAGATACCACACGGCTGAAGGATGGATTGTTAGACTACTTTATGTCAAAGCTATTCAGCATTCATGAAGGTCATGAAATACCTCCCTGTGTGAGCCTCTATGAGGAGACCTTGTGATGGCACAGGTTTGATAAAAGTCAACAAAGACAGTTGTGGCGGTGTCTCAAAACAGCCATATGGCTCGAGGGCATTTTTCATTTTGCGTCAAAAAAAAAGAAAGTCTCCTGTGAGCTGATCGCGAGTCCACTCAGATCAACTGGGAGATTAAAGATGTTGACATGCAGACCTGAGTCCAGCAGCAATAGATCAAGGCCCTACTCAACCGTATTATGTGCCGGTGCCAACTGTAATTTCAACTGCAGAATCAACTCAGGAGGATGCCGCTAAAAAAAGACAACATAGTAAGTTGATACATGAGCTAATTATTACAGTCAGCCATTAACAGCATAATTCACATTTCTAACAAGACAACTGCTGCAATTGTTATTTTACTATATTGTAAACAGAAGCTATCTTATCAGATAAACATGTTTAGCATCAAATCACTATATTTTTTTGTATCTAAGATTATTTAACTCATGGACGCTGCTTCCTACTGGCAGGTTGGCAGATGAGGCCTCATACATGTGCATGGCATTTAGTATAGACACCTATTTGGCTATAAACAATTATAATAAATGACACTTCAATAGGTCACACATGAGGTGCCACCTTTCCCTTTTTTTGAGCCAGGAAATACCCTGGCAGTGTATAACACAGTGTGAACAGTCTATGAGTGCCTGACACCTAAACTACCGCTTCTCATCTGCCAATGGAAAGCGTCCCGTCAGCCAAGATTCACCACACTTAATAATTAATGTCTTACTTCAGAATCATCTTGCTCTGGAGAGAAACACAAGGGCTGGGTGTTAGATCTCACAGGTGCTTTTGGCTTTTCGCAGAAGCGTGTGAGAAACCCTCCACGCCATAATTGGAGGTAAAAGCATCGGGCATCGTGGCCTCCTGCACTTGACCAACTAAATCTGAAAATGCTTCTTTTCTTGCTCTATTTTGGCCGATGAGGACGACACCATCTCCAGATTTACAAACAGAAATCCTATGCTAAACTATAAATCAATCCTCATGCCGGTGAACCTACAGTTGAATCGCTGGAACACTTCCATCCAGCGTGACACACAGAAATAAAACAGAAACCGTATTGTCTGCAAGATATACAGCTTCTTCTTCCACTTTGTGGATTTTCTGAGCGATACCTCTGAACAGCCGATAAGTGTTTTGGCTGCTTCAGGGAAAGCAAATATCTGCTTCCATTTCATGAGCACTATTGACCTGCTAACCTAAAATATACCAAGAGGACAAAGTGTCTGCAGATAAAGAATGAGTTGGTTTGCTGATAACTTCATTGCAGATCATACAACCTAAGTGTGCTATGTAGTACATATGTATAAACTTGCATTAAACATCCACAAATGATGACATAGAATACAGTACTATTACCACCAAAATAGCAGTATGAGTAGAGTAAAGTAAATCAAGGGTATCAAGTGATAGAAATGTTTGCGTTAAAATACTCAGATTCATTTTTTCCACGATATTTTCCAAATGTTTGTCAGATACTATTGTTTTTTTCTGATAATTTGGGGATTTTCAACAATATATTTTTTTAGATATTTGCTGATATATTTTTGATATTTCACTATTTTTCACACAGATCGCAAAAAATACCAACATAAGCTTTTGTGTGGTAAGTAAAATATTTATAAAGTGTAAAAGTTGTAGAACAACAAATTGGAGGCTGACAATCTCGTATGACATAAAATGTACTAATTGTAGCAGAAACCAGCCTTAGAATGCAACGAATTGTTTAGGACTGCCTCACTAACGAGAAAGAAAATCACATAAAATTGACACTTCATAATGAGATTTAGGTGCTACAGCTTCAACATGTTGAATTACTCATCTATTGATTTGCCGCAGCCAAAACAAAGTCACAACAAGTGTGCAGTAAATACCAGCAGAGGTGATATTTTGACCTGGCCTTGATTAGTCGTTTACTGAGGTTTGGTTAGTGTTAATGATTAATCAAATAGATTTAAAAGACGTTAAGGAGGAATGAGTAATTTGCATCACTTTTGTTTTTGTCAAGACACATACACAACGAATATATCAGCACTTAACGCGAACACTGAATATGAGAGAAATGTATATCATTAACCAGGCTTACGGTTAGCTCATTAATAAGAGCAAAATTAAATTGAATAAAAAGATTCCTCTTTTATTTTAACATACTGTCACTCGTTCACAGTACTTATTGTAGGATTCAACTGAAAATACTTCAAATCATTAATACATCATTATGCGTTAGAGGAGTGCACTTTTCTTATTATAATAATGGTCATGCTGTCAATACTTTGGTAATCTATTACTCATTTATTTACTGTTGCCCGTTTGTGTGACATTTAAATGGTTGTTGAAAGGATTCATGCAGATGTAGTAACAAAGACCAGATATACAGATCCTGAGGTCCTAAAAAGTTCACCAGAAACAAGTTCTTAGGCCATTATACACATGCGTGTCTGTTTCTCAGCCTAGGCTTTGCATTTTAGCACCAGTTTGAACAATAGAGTTCCAACACTACACTCATTGTAGACAGAGTGACGAACAAAACCAGAAAAGTGCAGCATTCCTAGAAGACCCAGGAGCCTGAGGGCTGGAACCAAAGGCCCAAGGTGAATATCACGGACCCTAGAAGAAGTCAGGAACTATTACCAGTATCTCGACAAGAGTGGAGTCTCGGACAGATAGTATCCGACCCATTCATTTGGTACTCATATTGGTGTCTCATCCTGGGTTGGTTGAGCGTGCGTAATGCAAATTTACATTAATATTAAGCATGATCATGTGGTTGCTTCCTTTATCTCACCTGGCAAGTAACCGAGCAATACATAATAATGTGAGTTTCAGAACAGGTCTGGGTTGATATTAAACATGTGAAGACACCGTAAAGAATGCTCGGACTACAAAACACTGAACCTCATGATACTTTCAATGATCTCTACTTCACAAGACTACCGAGTCATGAGTTAATTGTGTCGGCATTCAAAACAGTAAGAGAAAATATATCTTTGTTTTCTGTTTTAAAGACAGATTTGAGTCCAGAGTCCATCTGTTGGTGTGTTTATTACAGAACAGACACTCACTAAACCTATTGCCACATCACCTTTATGAACTCTGAATACACTTTTCCTTATTTTTCTGATGTTTTCTCTCTAGGGCATATTTTCTTTCATCATTAGATATCAACAAGCTTTCAAGGCAATCAAGTCATTTTAAGCGCATGCCGCTAAGTTTGCTTAACAAAGCAGAGTCAATATTAATAGAGTGCTATTCAAGCCCAGGTTTACACACAGGACAGTCAGAGGGTTAATGATTGACCAGGCTTTGGTGGGTGTCAATATGAAAGGAATAAAAACTAAACTATGTTGAGATCTGCGGTCTTACAATTGTTAACCGAGCTCGATAGAACTTACGGCAAAGCCATAAAATTCCTCACCTTTGATGTGAAGCTGGTGGGAAGACATTTTATGACGTCTATTAACCCGCTGTCCCTTACTGACCACGAAAGGTGGTACGACTAGCATTCCTATCCTGAGTGCCATTGTTACAGCTTTTCCGTGGTATTCCCTGAACTACTCGCATCCTAAAAATATGTATTCCTCATCGTTAGCTGTTCAATGTAGCCTTCTAAAAAAAATAAAAACCCAATTAATTACTACAACAAGCTGCAGCAACTCCCTCTATATTATCTCCATAATAGAGAATAATTCTTTGTATCCTGGTGTTGGGTATGACTTGTCAATGCTGACTTTGATGAATTAAAGGATGAAAGGGATTTTTTTTCTTTTTGACAATCCCACAGACAAACTGGGGGAGAGTTCGCCGTGTCGGCAAGAGGCAAAACTAACTTCAGATAATCACACACAGCCGAGTTGACTGTGCTGACACAAATACACAATAGTGTGATTAGTAAGTAAACAAGGTAGGTAAGCTAAAGAACAACTTTTGGTGCACATCTCAAAGTAATTTCTGCTGACTTTGTGGTGCACATGAAATGATTCACGTGTACAGTACAACAGGCTTTCTGATGAGTCACAAGTAAAACTGAACACATCAATACATAATAATGTGAGTTGCAAGATATATATCGGTATCGACAGATGTATCAGTCAATGAATAACAATAAATTGCAGTATGTAAATGCAAAAGATGTGTTGGCAGTAATGTAGAAAACAAAGTTGAGCTCATTTCTCAACTGTAGAATATCCTGCTCAGTGCATACTGTATCTTGATCACAAATCTTAAGTAACTTCATTAAAAGGTATACTATGCAGGGTTGTCCTTAAAAAACGATGCACAGACTCATACAAAAGTAATCCCTCTCGGTCATCAATCACGGCCTACTAAAAGTGTGTGGCGGTGTCTATAAGTACCTCTGCCTGTATTTTATTGTTATTTTTGCCGTGTTCGAGACGTTTCTGACGTCAGCCTCTGTGCACTGGGTATGTGGCCCCTGCACGTGCGCTACCACGCATCCAAGAGGAAGCTAAACACCAAAAAAACGCATATATAGTTCTTCCAAATCGAGAATGAATCTGGGGTTGGCTTTCACTTGCTGTGTTTAATGCTGCAAGTGGTACACTGGGCTGTGTCCAGGCAAAGGACAGGTGGCCAAGCGCCGGGGGGAGGAGAGGTCAACTTTGAATGTTGTGTTTACAAACAGTAGGCAACAACTCCTGCATATTATGCATGCATGGGCTCCTTTTAACGTGTTTGTTTACGTTGCGTTTGTATTTGAAGAAAAACAAAAAGGATGATCAGTTGCTAGCTTTGCACATTGTCATGATGGGTGTACTGACTACCAAGCTAGACATTGTTGCTAATATCTGCATCTAAAAAAAAAACACTTTTCTGTAAATAAGTATGCTACAACAATACACATTCAACAACTGCTTCAGGCTCCCATACGTGTGAAAACACGGTTTATGTCCATGGGCCCACTAGGGGGCGGTGTAGAGCACGGGGGGTGCGGGGGGGGGGGGGGGGGGGTGCACGGTTAGCCTTTTCCAAAAAAACAGAGAAAATAGACAGCCCTGCTTTTCAACAGGCAGGGGGAAAGTAAACTGGTCGGACTGGTGCGCATGCAGCTGATGCTGAGGGCTTCCGTTTAAAAGAAAGAAAGAAAAACATTACTTCACCTTCCTCCAAGAAAAATAATTAAAACAAGAGTACCAGGTGAAAGACGACATTGGCATCTTTGTATAGAAAGATTAAAAACGTAACTGTATTAGCAGCAGACTTGGGGCAGAAGGCAGTTTTAAAGATGTGCGACACTGAGGGGGTTGAACCTCACCACATTTACAGTTCGGTGGGAAGTTACGCGCGCGCGCACACGCACACGCGCGCACACACACACACACACACACATCGATAAACTAGTAGAAATAACAAGAGCCACCACACATGAGAGAGAGAGAGAGAGAGAGAGTAATAATAAGAGCTGTTGTTACCTTTTGAGTAGAAGGATCTGGGAGAATTCAGGTCGAGGTCCCCGCTGAAAAGGGAGATAAAGTCAGAGGGCATCGCAATCCCTCAGAGTGAAGAAACCGGACACTCTCGAGTCAGTCAATACCGTCACTGAGCGATATTATCTTCTCTCTGGCTGTCAGAATACCTGCAATCCAGTGTTCAGACAACTGCAGTGACTAAGTTGACCCTGTCGTTGTGGCTGCTTAACCGTCTCCGCTGTCACTTGGCTCCTGGGTCCGCCTACAGACGCATGATGTTTTCAGCACACAGCCCGAGCTGCACCGGGAGCCACGCCCACACCGATGACGCAATACGTAAAAAGCGATGTAGGGATTATTTAAGAGTAATGAGATATCCATGGTTTGGTTTGAATCCATTCAAACTTTGTCCAGGTTTTTTGCCGCACGGCACACACAGTATTAATACTCATATATATATTGCACCGACATTTTCACAGCAGGCATTTTGAACATTCAGTATTGTGTGCATGCTGATACACTAAATTTAATGGGATCATGATTCATTTTATTAATTATGTTTGCCCTGCGATGACATGTCAAAATGGACACCGTATTTTTTTTGTGCCGTTTTATAGTTTTATGATTATTTTTTATTAATTATCTTAATTATTAGTAGTATGAGTGCTAAGTTGTGTGATATATGTTTTATACAACCCATTGGAAATGATAACAAAAGCTTAGTCCTGTTTGAAAATAAGCAATATTATGAAAAAAGGCTGATTTATGCAAATACAATGTTTCAGTAACCATGAATATTTTTTATTCATTTGCTTAACAAAATATACAGCAGCCTAAAATACAGTGCTTCAGTGTGTAACATGAGGATCATCCTCGGTTCCTACTTCCTCTCAGTGTTTGAGATTCTCCTACAAGAGTGACATATCTGCAGCAGTAGAGACAAATGCTAATAATTTACAGACTTGAAAGGACAATTTATTGCAATTCAGTCACAAAGCAACAAAAGCAAAAACTGAAGCGAAGGACTCTGTGAGAACATGTCAACCATCGCGGATATTCCCAGAAGAAACCACTGAGGGTCCATTATTTGAAGCAGATGAACCAACTGGCCTCTCAGTTGGGCAGTCGCCATCTTGTTTCTTACATTTGAGTCCAAACAAACTGAAGAGTTTCATCAGCATCAGGTCCACAATCTCATCCTCTTCTGACGGCTGTAAGAACAGTGAGACATGTGCATAACTCAAAGAGCTCACTTCTTCTACAACATGTGTTCAATAAGCGTGGGTGAGTTACCTTGTGATGGATCTGCTCTTGACTGAATGCCACCAGAATGACAGAGATGAAGAGATTCAGCACCACAAAGGTCATGAACACAATGCAGGAGCCGATGAGGAAAGCTCCAAGGACTGGATTGTAATTCAGAACCTGGGGGATCAGGAGGAAGACATGCACTGAAGAAGGCTCAGCTGTCATAATCTGCTGTGGTTCATTTATAATAGCCTCATACTAACCTCGTCATAGTTAAAAATGCCAAGCTGCAGGCTGACCATGGTCTGAGCAGCATTCAGCAGAGTCCGATAGGAGTATAGCTTCCACCCATACATCAGGTTAGACTGAAAAGTAGAAAGTTAGTCTCTGTATTAACCACCTTTTGAATGAAACAAATGCAGTGACTCCAGCAGCATGCTGATGTTGAAGTGTGGGAAACTGCTCACAGCGATGGAGTAGGCCAGGAACATGATGGTCATGACCACCAGGAAGCCTGAGATATCAGTCCAGGCTCGCTGCAGCGTGGCTGTGATCATGTGCAGCTTAGGGTTCAGTCTCAGCAGGTGCCACAGTTTGACTGTAGCCAATAGCACCAGGAAGGCAATGAGATACCCCAGCACTGCATCGGCCTTGGCTGTCTCATGGAAACTGGCGAATCTGGAGTCAGAACATGAGTCTTGTTTTACAATCTATTGGAAAGGGTTTTCAATGGATTGAGGAAATAATAGTTGACCTAGTAATGCTTTCCTATTTATTGAGTTGAAATTAAATTCAAATAACAGATTGTCTGTGTACATAATTCATTTCAAAAAGTTAAAATGACCAATTCTCTCTGAGCATTTGTCAGACAATGCTAATTATATAGCATTGACTGACAAATACTATATACCACCAGACTATACCACTTACACGGCATATACTGTAAAAAATGTTTGCAAAAAACTCAAATATTTCTCTCACATATACTTTTATGGGTTGTGTTTCTCTTATTGCTTACTGGTCTTTGTTGTTCTGGTAGTACTCCATGTCCCGCTTCCCAAGTAAAGTCCTCTTGATGAAGACAGACAGCGCGCTCCAGCTGAGGAGGATAATTGCCAGCTCGAGCAGATTCAACTTGCTCTTGAAATAAGCCCATCTCTGCTGCTTCATCAGCTTTCCCTATCAGGAGGAGAGGCGTTTGCGTGAGGAGTAATCATTATTACCAGTGATGATTGTAGATTCGAGGTATAATGAATTAATACCTGGACAAACATGTAATAGATGATGAAGAGGAAGTAAATGGCTTCAGAGGCCATGACAAAGATGTGAAAGCCTCCGGTCGACTGGTAAAGACGCACATTCTGAAGCTCACTGCGGAACTGGAAAGCTCCTGGAGGAAACACAAGGCGACAGACAACATGCTTCTCAAAACAGTTAAAGTTTCTCTGCAGCTCCCACACAAGAGCTGGACACGGACTACTTACCTATGGCTGTGGTCTCCAGCATGAGAGTGATGATACAGAAGAGGTTGACGTTGGCATTGTACACAGTGAATTCTACAAAGACTGCTTGGGTGTACACATCAAACCAGGTGTTGTCATAAAGGTACTGAAGGGATCTACAAAGAGAACGACATGATACGATTTATAAATGTCGTCAAACAGCAAGTTCTGATGCAGAGGCCAACTGTGTGGCACAATTTTGTCATTGCTTTACTAATTTGAGGCTAATTACGAGTTAAAAGACAATGAAAATACTTTTATTAAATCTAAAGATGCAGTATTAAGGTATTGTACAAATGTGAATCTACAATGAATGTACGATAAAAGATGCTTTTGTCACCGCTCTATCATATAATGCTGCAAGAAAAGCTTTAATTCCCTAAAGGTAAAGTAACAGTGCATAGCATTTAAGGGGATCTATTGGCAGAAATTGAATATAATATTAATAAGTATGTTTTCTTTAGTGTATAATCACTTGTAAAACAGGAACCAATTTCAGTTTGAAACCTCACAGTTAGATGATGTCAAATCCTACGCACTGCACCTTTAAGGAGCTGGAACCTACAAATGTTTGACAATCATATTCTATCAATCAACTAATATATAAGTAGACTTTTCTTTTCACTTATCATCTGTTTTATCATGCCTACCTGCTGGAATTATGTAAATCTGGGCCTAAATCCACCACAAACCCTCCTCCTCTGTAGAGCTTCACGCTGCCCCAGATGGGGAAGGCCCTCAGTTGACGCTGGGACTGATACGTCCATGGGCTTTGAATGCTCAGCGAGGTGTTATCACCCTCAGAGCGGCTCCAGCCTGGCCCATAGGAGCTCATGTCTTCCAACTCCCACGAGTATGGAGCGTGACAGTCCTGCTCAGACTGCTGCATGGAGGGGGCCACGTGGCAGGAGTTTTGATGCACCCTCACCTGGCGAAGGCGAGCATTACCCACCAGCTTGGAGTTTCCATCTGTGATGAATCCTGGGACAGATTATCAGGTAACAAGAATAAACACATTTAAAGAAAAGAGCAGGAAAACGTTTTGCAGATGAAAAATCATTTTACGTGTCACACTCAGCCCAAATAAACAAATAAATAAAATCTTAGTCACAACTATCTCCATATTTTGAACCATGCAAGGCCTTTTTACACCGTTACAGGTTAATGACAGAAAAAGTTTGAACACATTTTATACTTTACTACATAAATATAGTGTTGCTATCATCGATCTTTGAATATATATTATAATCATCACAATTCTTAATATTTTATAGTCAGATTCAATTTTATTTATTTATTTATTTTGATTTAGGAACATCAGGGTACACAACAATATACAAATACAATGACTTTGACAATGCAAGGACCAGGTTACCATACAGCAACCGAAGCCAAAATAAACAAAAAGCTGATATTATCTATATATCTATCTACCAAATGATGACAGCTGAATAATCAGCATGTGTTTTCCATTTTGTTATCCATGTAGACAAACACTCATTTTCAAATATTAAAGGTGATTCATGCAGCCATGCAAATCAGTCGTGTGCGTCAGTTAATAACGTCCCGACATACTGACCTGGGTGCTCTCCAAACAGGTTGCTCAGCAGAGTTGTGTTTGCCCAGTTGAACATATCCTGAATACTCATACTGTCAGAGATCCCTCTGCTGAAGCTCTGCCGAATGTGTTGGGTCAGCAAGTAAGCGTTGGGGTCCCTCTGACCATACGCCACCAGGAGCAACATCCACATAAATCCCATGTAAGCTGCATTACAAGCAAACATATCCCATCAGCATCTGAAGACGTATTACATTGCTTCATATGTTGTATCACTGTGGTTCTCCTACCAAAGATCTCCTTTATTAGTCCGAAGACCTTCTGTTCTTTAATCATGGTGTTCCTTATCTTCTCGATGTCAGTGGGAGGTGGTGGCTGATAGAAACTGCATGTGCTATCTCTTCTTGCTGCCCGCACTGTATCAGGATCATCTGAGAAAGGGATGTTGTACCGATATGTTTTGTTTTTCCACACAAAACAATACAACAAAAATAGAAAAATCGTACCTGTGTTCCTCAGACTCTCATCCATCTGAGGCTCTCCGTACTCCTCTTGGTCAACTTTCTTCAGAACAAGTGCGAAGAAAGCCGCAAAGCCAAGAACCTGTGACAGAAGAACTTCAATACCAGGGCACTTCCTGATCAATGTATCATAAATACAGTCAGTACGCACTGAAGTACTGGGAGGGACATAGACAACCCAGAATGCCTTGCAAATGTTTATGAAGTAATTCATTGAATGGCATGATATTTGGTAATAAATACTCAAATTAAAAAAATTCAAATATTTTAAAACAACAAAAAAAACATTTGCAATGATATCCATGTTTGTTCTGACCATTTACTGTAACGTCACTCACCTTCAGCGGTTGAGTAATAAAGAGACTCTCAAAGAAGGAGACCACCATGGAGATGAGCCAGCTTATGGAGCGGTCTTTCCCGTACGTCAGCCCATACATCATAGTGAAGTACCCTGACACACCGCTGGTTGCGATCACCAGTATCCAACCAACAAACACAAACCACCACGGCAGCCCACCTTGACCGGCCTTCTTGGTGGTCTCTTCCTTGACGCTCTCTTCTGGACTGGGGCTGCGGTCCAGCTGCTCTCCCTCCAGGCTGGACGAGTGGAGGTGGTACTCCAGAAGACCCTTCATTCCCTGAACTTGCTGCATGGCTCGGTTGTAGCTGTCTGGGTTTGGAAAACGAGAAAGTCCCAACAAACCCAGCTCCTTCTCAACATGACGCAGCTGCTTGTACAGGTAACGGCTGTTGGTGCTCTTCTTCTGAACTTCATCTGATGTCTTCTCAGGGCTCCCCAACATGCTGTTTTCTGAAAATAAAAGAAGAAAATCAGGATTAGCTGGTCAAATGAATTATGCAAATATCAAGGTTAATTCTTATTTATTATAAAAAACATACTAAATGTAATACTCCGTCAACATATTGTTTTTCTTCCAGCAGGACTTTGCAGGTTATTGCATTATTTATTTGGTCTTTAGGTATGCAAATGAGACCACAGATAGGCCATAGTCATTCTAAAAAACAAAAAACAGTTTGGCCTAATTTAGACCACTGACAATGTCACCAATCACATCACCATCATCATATCGGTCTATCACAAGTCTGAGGGACTCAGGAGAGTTTGCTAGACAACTCTTTGATTTGTGTGTAAAAGAAAAGATACAGTTTGCCCTAACCCTTAATTCAATCTTTCAATGGATATTGAAGAAAATAATTATACTTGATCATTTTTATATCTGTATCACAGATAAACTGCATCAAGCCAGTCCGCTGAGGTAAACATTGCAGAAGAAAAATAAATCCTGAAGATAAAATACACTATATATCTTTAGATATTAATAGATTCACAATTTGTATGTATGTTATTTAAATATTTCCTTTGTAATAAATGGTCATTATATCAATTAATTGCTTTGCCTTTTTTCTTAATAAGTATGGTCCTCCAAATGGACCACCCATTAAAAATGTGAAACGCATGATATCCGAGCAGTATGAACTATTATACTGTACCGTGTTCTAGATTAACTGCATTTAAACTGAGAATCATAGAGGGATCCCTCTTGGAAGCGTCAGTGTAGAAGTCTCCAGCCGCACGGTTCTGCTGTCTGATGATGTCCTCCACCAGAGACAGCAGAGTGTTGATGTCCGCATGCTGACCAGGCCGGAGCTCCAGGTGAGGGAGCGGACTCTTCATGGCCTTTGAGAGTGACTGAGCAATTCTCTTTATGTCCTAACGGAGAAACCACATCAAGCCCTTTAGAGGTGTAGAACAGAGGAGTTATCACCTCCAAATTATAGATATGGATATCTGTAAACTCACCTTGATCACAGTGTCTGGTGTGATGTCTTTCAGCGCTTTCTGAGGGGAAGACGTTTGCGAGGGAGAAACTCTACCAGTCTTTCCTTGTTTAGATGTGTCCGTTTTGGCGCCCTTCTCTCGAGGCCGAGAGTTTCTGAAGATACTCACGATAAGGAGATTGATGGGAAACATGATGATTGAACTTTGAACTCCAATCACAACTTGTTGCCAGGTGAACTCGATGTGACCTGCAAAGTAAAGTATTACTTTAAATCCAGTTTAAATGTATGTGAATTAAGGTCATTTAGATAATCATCGATCCATTCAGCAGTGCTACTGTCACAGTTATACTTTCCTTGCCCCAGGTCATTGCCAGGAAAAACTTTCATAAGAAATATTTTTTGTTTTATGTTTTGTTACCTACCCAGATCCATGGTCTGCTCAGAAGGGTCAGTGGGGATGCCCCAAAACATGATGCTGGTCAGCATGGTGCAAAGCAGCAGGGAAAAACAGCAGGACACTCGCTGCACTCGTGTGAAAGTGCTGCAGGGAGGCCGACTAATGACAGAGAACCAGATGTGGCCATCTCTGAAATCCTTGGCTGTCTTCATGAAGAACAGGTTACTTGAAATAAGTATTGGGCGAAAGAAAGGAAATTTGGATTCAGGAGAAATAATAAATCACAGACTCAAGTCAGATTCCTTGGTAATGTGTTTTTACCAGATCCACGGCTGGTCCTACCTAAACCTCTTCAAGTCCATCTCTGTGGCTACTGGGAAGACCTTGTCAAGAGCACACTCTCCTACATCTACAGCCAGCCAGGAATTACACAGGAAGTGCCATTTCTGTCCTCTCTCCAGATCCTGCACCATTACTTTGTTGACGTACCTGCATGTAACATTCAATAATTATCTTGTGTGCTGATAGTAACTTCATGATTTAGTCCTCTTTGGTATCACAACGTTTTGCCCTCTTACCATGCAGGATGTGCTCCCGAGTTGTCGTGCCACAGCCTGATGCTCTGCAGATCTCCAAGGGAAAAGTGTGTGGTCAGCAGGAACATGTCCACCCCACCCCTCTCAAACACTGGCTTCTCAGTGTCCATCAGGTGGTGGGGCTCACTTTCTCCCTCTGTGCCCAGCAGGGTTATCGTCACCTAAAACCAAAAACGTCAATCAGGATGGACAGAGTTGTCAGCATCATACATGTGCAACAGAAGCAGCAAACAGGTTTTGTTTCTGTGAGTCCCCTCTAAGCTTTAACAGACATTAGTCACCTGGGAGGAGGTGGATGCACCATGCCGATGACCTGTGCTGATATTCAGCATGTAATGATACTCAGCCAAGGGGTCATTATCCTCCAACACTGTGATCTTGACCTACAAGTGAATGTGAAGACACGTTTCTTAGTTGGTAAATTCAATGACATCAGGTGAATGTCCCACAACTATGTATCAGACTTTCCAAATGGTGTGGCATTTCAAATCAACAATATAAAGTTGTGAAAGTCTGTACTGAAAATCACCTTGGCTGAGTCCTGGATGTCTTTTCTGCGTGCCCATACTACCACCAAGAGATACGCAGCAAAGATGGCCCCCACAAAACACACCACCACGGGATTGGTAGTGAACGTAGCAAAAAGTTCTGCAGTGCGTGACACATCAACCAAGTTCGGCATGACGAAGAAGGAGCTGCCAAAGAAAGTCAAGTGGTTACAGAGGCAGTGGGTGACCAGCGGCGTGGTGAGCGGACCGACCTGAAGAAAAAAAAAGAAAACCAGCCGGTCAGACGTCACAGCTCATTTTCAAAAGGTTTAATGCACAAAACATACAATGATGCAACCACTGTGGATGTGTGTGCTTTTTTTTTTACTTACCCTGCAGCCATCTTCACTCCAAGAAGACTCAGTTTCATTCCAGTATTTGCACTGGGCAGCGATGGAAATGACAGTGACAGTGGCATTCATGGATTTGACGCCCGGATCAACAATGGGCTTCATCACAAGGTAGTGCTCTCCAACTTCTCCTGATCTGTCTTTAGGACTCAGCACCCAGGTGTATTTTTCCTCTGTGTTAGAATTGCAGATATATTCATACAAACACACACACAAACGGACGCTAACACACACGCACACGGATCTGGATAATTATCTCATTGTGATAACCATGAATATAATTTAAATGTGAATTTCTGTCATATTAGGTACTCTAAAAGTAAGTCTGGTAATTGTAATTTTACCTCCTTTGACGTTCTCTAGAGGCATCTGAGTCTTGGCTACATAATTCTCATCATTTGGATAATCTTTACATCCCAGGAATAGCATGAAGGATATGTTTTCAGATGGCTCCATTTTCAGCACCAGTGTTACATCCGGCGAGGGAACGTAAATTATTAATGTGCTGAAATTGGCCAGGTCCAGGACCGTGCTGTTCTCTTGCCCAACATCGAGCCTTGGAAGGAGAATCTGAAAACCCAGAAAACACATTAGGCAGAACAATCCACCAATGTTGTCCAAAGTAAATAAACTATCTCTAAAACAAACGTTACCTCTATCTCGTCGGGTAAATTCTCTACAGAAATGACAGTGCCGTTCACTCTGGTGAGAGAGACGGATCCTACAGTTCCTGTGATGTTTTCCTCCTTCCAAGAATATGGGTTCTTCTCAAAACTCATCATCTAGAAGGAGGGGAACATACGTTGCCATATGTTGAAATCAAATTGTGCAAAACTGTGACACAGATTACTTTAAATGAAGCAGACCTAATCTGATATGGCCTTAACCTAGACTTTTTAGAGACATTACTGCTCAGTGTTTTTCTGTTGGGTTGCTTTTTTCCTGCTGAATGACTTATTTCCAAGAAATTTAGGAGCACATCTCTGGTAAACACAAGATTTAAAGTGGTGTTTTTGCATGATTCTTTCTGAAAAACCTCAGTTTTACAGATCAATCAGTCAATTAAATCAACTTAGTCAATTAGTTGACAAAGTTACTCAACTAAGAATTTCTTAGTTTGAAGACAGCCTTAATGATTTTAGATATTAATCATGTTTTGAGTTACGATGTTTCCATCTTTTATATTCTATTTATTGACCCAAGAGAGTGCAAAAATGTATGTTAATCAGGCAGATTTGTAACTGATCTAATTAAGAATGTCAATATTATGAGGAACTCATTTTTTAACTGGTCCAGGTATTGTGGATGTTTAAGATTAAGGAAAAGTATACCTTATAATGTCCAGATAAAAGCAGACTACACTACAACTAAACAAAAAAAGGTCATGATGGCAATCAATCTGGCTGTATCAGCATCTTCACTGGACACTACACACACTTACTCTGACATCAACTGGCTCCTCCGGAGAGACAATATGAGCAGGCAGTGCGGGAAAGGAAAATCTGGAGGAGCTGTTCTTCTGGACATTTATATCCTGCATTTGCATCTTTTCGGGAGAAACTCTGCAGGAAGCAGAATCAGAATTATCTTTGTAATTTCAGTAAATACTAGTTTGTTCTTAAGTACAAGCTCCAGCCAGTCTCAGTCATCTCTTACCTGTTGACATACACACTGATATGACCAGAATCAATGATGGCAGGGTCTCCATTCAGCTTTTTATTATTCAGCAAAGCACTTTGAACATTGCTTATCCCGGTAAGAAGAAAATCTGAGACTTTTTTCTGAGGAAAACACATGATATGATGTTTGGTGTCTGAAAAAACAGATATTTAGCAATATCAGTGATAGTTTTGTTCTTACATTTGACGAAACATTCAAAATATTACTGGCTGCTTCAACTATTGGTGTAGCTGCTTGCACAACTTCTCCGTCATCTCCATCTTCCTGATTAACACTGATAGTGTTGAGGGAGGAGCTGAGGTCTACCAACAAGGAACCCGCTTCTACCTGGAGAGGATATAATACAGAAACAGAAAAGATTACAGTTGATCTGTGTCCAACTTTGTATCCACATTTTATTGATATCATTTTCTAAACATAAAATTTCCTTCTCAGTTCAGGCTGAGGATGGCAGTTAAAGTGTTGGAATGCTACATCCTGAACAGTACATTTATTAATTTGTTGTTTTGTGACTGTAATTCAGACCGAAGTCTCCTCTTACAATGTATTAAAACAAAGTGCTGTTTGTACAGTATTGTCTTAAGTTTCCTGATGAAAACTAATCTACTGTACTTGAGCAGCAGGACTGAGCTCGTCTGGGCGCTGGGTGAGTCCGGCCACAGCTCTGGCCGTCACTTCCACTTCCTGAGTTGTGTTGCTGGGTGAGTCCAGCAGAACTGTGGTCATTTTGGTCAGCATTTGCTTTCTGAGCTGAAAGAGGAGGAATGGCTGATTACCACCATGATGCACTCCACTCGCCCACAATACAACAAATGTCCCAGCAATACATCACTACAGTTTCAACATCGACCACATTCTGTTACCTTCGTCCTTGCATCCTTCTGATCGTGGGCGTCCTCTGTATTCAGCATATCAGAAACTGAAGTAAATATTTGTCCGAGTGACTCACCAGAGAGAAGACCCTGCTGCTCTAACTGACTCACACTGTCCTCCACTGCAGATTGGAGAGCCTCCACGGATGTACTTGAGCTGCTTGGTCGTACCTTGAGGGACAGAAACAGTCACTCTGAATGATTCAAAGACTTTCAGATGGACAACCTGTTTCTTTAATGCTCCGTCTTGACACTGATCACCTTCACATTTCACATTACTTCCATCCGGTCGGAAATACAGGGCTCTAAAATGTAGAGTTGCTTCAGCAGAGGCTTTTGCCATCTGCAATAACAGCCTGAACAAACTGCCTCGTTGGCACTGTTATGATCTGGTTCTGTGTACTGGCTGTGAAAACAAATCTCCCACTGGGACAATAAATCAAAATCTTGTTTCCTCAAGATACATGATTACTGATAGATGACAAACCTGAGTGGAGACAGTAGTGTTGGCTTTCTCATATTCATTTTTCACAGTCACCACGACAGACAAACTGTAATTGTTGTTCTTATCTCCGAGAGGCAGGAAGACAGATTTCACCTCATTTGCATTACTGCAGCGCAGATGTTTTCCTTCAGGACAAAAGAGACAATTGAGTAAAACAGTTTTTCTGCATACATGTTACTAAATGGCCTAAGCATTGGCATTAATCACAGGAACTATTTTTTAGAGGAAAAGCCATTGTGATCAAACTCAATCTATATATTTTTTTATAAGTAGCTCAAAAATCCCCCCTAGACAGGTTTTATAATGTGAAAATGACTCTCCTTTTTCATGTGGTTTGACAGGGAAAGAGCTCAATTACCTAGTTAGAAAACCCCAAACTTACATCACCTCCCTCTTCCTTATTTTCGATATCTATGATTGTGCAAATCGCAACACAAGTGTGCATGTGTACTAGAAGTTTCAAGTTTCCACACCACACTTGTGTAAGTTTCATACTGGACCGATTGGCTTCTTGAGGTGACACAAAAGCATGGTTAAACAAAGCAAAGAGCAAAGAGCAACTTCCTCCTTCAGCAGATGTGAAAACACACTTCTAGTATCAAAATCTGCACATACTGATCATCACTCTACATGTAGAAGGGCAAACACCAAGTGAAGTAACAATAAGTAAAACTCATTTTTGAGTGGAGGGGGACTTTAAATCTCGGTCTCACCAATCAATTCAAAACGTTTCTTACTTTGGGATATGTGTCACATGCATACGGCAACTAAATTACACTAATTGACCTTAATCTGCCTTTTCCTCACTTCCTGACAGCATATTTATACTGCTCTTGATTCCTTCTCTTTCTGCCTTGTGACGGAGCTTCTTTTTTTAAAAAGTGAATTAAATCAAAAGGTAACAGTGCACATTCTCACCTGTGTCTGCTTTGAAGCAATAAAAACAGCCGGTAGAGCAGAAAGAGCTTGATTTGCAGGTGATGTCAAAAGCATCGAGAACTGTTCCTGACGGTGGAGAGATGCTACATGAGGGAGGCTGGTTGTCTGCAGGAGCCTCAGCAGCTGGTTCAGTTGGCTCAGGACCTGGTATTGGCAAAGTGTACTTGGCAAAACCTGATGTATTCTTGCCTGTAAAAAACGAAAAAACATACATTTTGTCAATCAATTTCTTTCAAAGCCAGAGGTTCGAAAAATATGTATATTAATATATGATGTCAGTTTAAGCAAAAAAAAGGTAATATGTAGTTGTGAACAAAGCACTAGGTTTCAAAAGAGGTTCAAAGGGGCCCACACCTCTATTCATACTAGTCTTTAAAGGAGCACTACGCTCACTTTCAAAATCCACACACGTTATTCCTATGGTCTACGAATATTAAAATATTAGTAGACATGACCAACTCCCTCTCAAATCCCCAAACTAGAGTGCTAAAACTCAAATTTGTGATGTCATCAAGTATAATGCTTGGAACTGCGCCATAGATGATGAATTGCATTAGAGGTTATAGATGACACTGAGAGTGCCCAGGGGACTGTTCTGGGTATATGGGAACATCATAGAAATAGAAGAGGAGTAGAAGGGACATTGAACTGTTTTCCGTGGTCATTTGACTAGTACAAAGGAAGCTCGCCGGGAAGAGAGCAATGTCCGTTCTACCCCTATTTTATTTCTATGAGGTACATTTTCTGTTACAGAACTGTGAACACTACGATAAAATGGGAGGAAATGATATTCGAACGAAAGTCAATTGTTGACCTTAGTCAAGTAAGCATTCACAATGTACCCATAAATCAGGTTTCTTCATATAAATATCTTGGTGTCCACATTGACAGCTCGCTCACATTGAAAACCTTTGTTCAAGGCTACAGCAGATGAGGTATTTTTTGAGAAGGCTTAGACTCTGATGATTTTAAAGAGTGTAATTCGATATGGCATACAAGTATATTATGGTAAACCGTCAGTACAGTACAGTCTAAGCTTGCGGCCATGAAGATCATAGGGAAATAGAACATCACTATCTTCAGCCCTTAAAGAAAACTCTGTGCTCAGGGAGGCACAGAAAATTCTGAACGACCCAACACATATTCTGAACACAGAATACCAGGTGTTGCCTTTAGGCAGATGGTTCAGAATGCCAATCTGCAGGCTCAATTGGTACAAAAATGTATTCATATGATTTTATTGCGGTCTAATATATTGTGACTTGATTATTCATTGTCTGTTGATCACACCTGGTTTTATTATTCGTAACTATTGTCGATAGTGTGCATTTAAGCATGTTTATGCAGAAGTGTATGTATGTTCTATGCGTGCATGTGGATTGTGATGCTGGCAAGTGCATCATGTGCTGCAGCGGCTTGGAGCCCAAGACAAATTTCCCTGTGGGACAATAAAGTTTATCTTATTTTATCTTAGAATAAAGCTAATTTGGGCATAAAAAGAAACATTTTGTGGGTCCACAGAACCATTCACCCAATTTTTGTCATTGGAGCAACTCCAGACTCTTAATTTAGGTGATGTTCCCATTTAATCTATCTCTAAAAAAAGCTGCATTGCTGAAAAGAACATTCTGACTATGGGATGAAAACGCACCATAAGCAATCACACTGATGTTGTGCAATATGTCCCTTGAAACTTTCAGACGTTGGCTATGTACAACATATTCAGTGTTGCCATCCTGCCTTTCAATTAGTGGCCTCCTTCCTGCTTTGGAGTAACATTTTTTAAGGTCATCCTGGGAAAAGAAAATCAGTTAATAATTGACACATTAATCACTTACGCCACTGTTACAAATCAATTCAAGTTGCTGTTCCAGTCTTACCGCCAAAGGTTTGGGGTCCTCAATATACCAAACTACATCTGGGCAAGTTGTCGCACAGCTCAGTCTGAGCTTTACATGGTCGTTGACATTTATCGAAGCACAGTCATCACAACTGCAAGAATAAAAGTAGGTAATTGTAATTTTCAGTATTTATAAAACCTGTGGAATAGTTATATTGAGCATATTTGAGCATTTATTGTAAATTATCTCCATTTACCTGATGGTGACATCTGTGAATTCTTTTGGTGCAACAGTTATGCACTTTGAAGCTGAAGCAAAGTCAACCCATTTCCTAAACCAGGTTGTTCTCTTCACAGTTAAAGTGTATTTGAAAATATCGAAGGGATTTGGAAGGCAATCTTTTTCAATAACATGAGTTTCACCCTTTGTTTTGTTTCCGCATTTGCAGTTTCCTTCTGTGTGGAAAGAACATCATAGCATTACAACAATAAAGAGATTACAGAGACAAATATCACAAATCTGTCACTATATTTACAGGGGACAGACAAAATAACAAGAACACGCAACCCAGTAGAACATCAGCACTAGATACAATCTCAGAAACTACCATGCAATTGAAAATTGAAGCAATACCTGTGAGTGCGTGTCCCAGTTATGATCAGGGTTTTTGGATGTTCTGTGTCTGTAGGTAACATGTTAACATCATATCCTGTCTGCAGAAATCTGGACAAGCACTTACCGTATCTAGGTTTTGAGAAACCAGAATATGCTATTTGGAGTGTGCTAACAGAAGCCAGAATAGTGAAGACATTAGATATTTGGCAGGTTTCTGATCAGTGTGATCATTGTAAGAATGAATGGATGTTTTACTCAGAAATGAGACTGAAGGTCTGACACCAGTAATGCTGAAATGAAAGTGAAAGTTGGAAAATGGGTACATTTCATTGGTCCTCTTATCATCCACATTACTGGTGATCATATGACGAAATCAAATCCAGCAGTGTCTGTCCACACAGCCAGAGAACAAACAGGGAGTGTCCGCAAAGACACATACAAATTAAATGAAACCTGTTAATCATGTCTAATCATGTTTGGTGTGAAATCCACATCCTGAAAATTATCACAATCAGGATAAGACTAAGGCCTAATAATAAAAACAGGGCTTATAATGTCTATGAAAATGTTCTCACTGTTACAAACACTGAGCATTTAAAGCTTCACTGTTGTTAAGGTGTTACTGTTTTGGATTGTCTGTGTTCTTCTAATTGTGTTCACCCCCCGTAATTACTTCAATTATGATTTTAACTGTTAGAGACTCATTTAAAATGATCAGTAGTCAAGTCATTGTGGTACTTACTACATTCCCATTCAAATGCGAGTCCTTTGCTGGGCAATGATTCAGTTCCAGTTACACTCAGTGTGACACTCTGAGTGTGGTCAACCAATGTGTCCGGTGAAGCAGTTATTTTCAAATTGTCCATACTCACACCACCTGTCTGTAGATGAAACCAAAGTAATTGTGCTTTAACAGAAACAAGCAAACACCTCAACATATGCACAGATCATAATTGTTTGATACTAATCTTCAACATACTGTGTTTTCATGTTTATCTGGTGAAAGGTCTGAGTGATTCTGGCAAGCTCGAAGTATGTTCTCTAAGTCCACGTCCACATCGGAGTCAGAGAGGGCATTCACAGCTCGTAGCGTCACCTTCAACGGCCCTTTACCAAAAGAGTTTAACAGCATTGAACGCATGTATTACACACTATGGGTGATTATTTTCATTTAATTACAGCACAGCTTAAGCCGTAAGTACCTTCAAGTGGGCTGGAGAATGTATAAGCTTGTAAGCTGCCATTGAGCATGTCTCTATTCTCGGAGAGTGCGTCACTGGCTCCAGTCAGAGTAAAGAGCAGCTCCACAGGGGCTCCCCGCTCCAGCGAAACACCAATAGTGATATCAGTAGAGTCTGGACACACGCCTTCCTCTGCTATCACCGAGGCCTGCAGGCCTTCAATGGGCTCCAGCAGACACAGCTTCAGATCAGTAGACACTGTGTGGGCTGTGACCCTGTTAGAGGCGGCTAGAGTCAGGTTGTGGCAGCCGTGACCAAGCTTCTCCGCCACACTTTCACTCAGTGTAATGTTGTGGGGTGTGATCCCATTCTCCACTGACAAGTTTGCAACCGAATGGCCTTCATGCTGAATTGTGTAGGAAACATTTGTACCTATTTATGAAAAAAATATGGAATTAATCTTTATTTTGAAATTTATTGGAAGCATTTAATCCCTACAGTCTTAGACTGACTCACCTGCCTCTACCATGACCTGGATCTGAACAGGTCTACCATGAAGCACATTGCATTTAGTGCCACCTGTTGACATATTCCTGCTATAGCACGTAATGACACCAAACTCTCCAACAGGCTCCTGAATGGTTATGGGTTTCTGAGCTGTGACATGCCAGTCACTGGTAGTGCACTCCACTGCAACCATGAAAACACCGGGACGGGTGAATTTGTGCATCACAGTGCTCTGAATCCTGTGAGACAGGTAAAGTGAAGCTTAAATACAGTTACATAAATAGTGAATGAATAAGAACCTGACTGTCTGGTTGAATGCAAAGTCAAGTCTTACTCACTCTTCTGGGTTGTATGGATCAATAGTGTGGCCATCTCCAGCATTCAGTGTGCATGTGAGGTTCCCCTGAAAAGGATTAAGGAGCCACTTCACAGTGATGGTGATATTATCAAAGACGGCCGCCAGCTTGCTCATCAACAAGTGGAGTCCTGAGAGGAAATGTTGCTTCAGAGAGGTTTGTTCAAACAAGAACATGAGCAAGAACATTTCATCACTAGCATAATGCATCCTGGAGTTAACGTTGTTACATTATATACATAACAGTTCATCTAAGTTCACTCTGCTAGTCACACCAGCGATTTAATCATGTAATACAGTTAAAAGTCAACGGGCAGGTTTAGCTGGAGGGGCTATAGTTCTGTGGGTAATGTAAAGTTTAAGGACAAGAAATGTGGTTCAGCCATTGAAAGAGGAACGCAGGACATACAGAACCTAGTCGGAGGGTGACGACATCGGCCACTATTATGGCTAAACCCAAACTAGCTGTGAACTACACATACCGTGTATAGCTGTAAGGCAGTAAAATAAAATAAAAATATATATATTTGTAGTTAGTATGGCGAAAAGTTATAGTCCAACCTGATTCCACTCATAATGACTGAGCATATTATTTTAGAGGGATAAAGTCTATGTATAGTAGAAGTAAAATCTGACCATGTTTGCAGGTGTACTCTATAGACAGGTAACTTCCCAGGACAGGACATGGTTCCCCAAAAGAGCTCAAATCCATTGGAGCTTGGCAAGCCTGCAGACTGTGGCAATGGGCTGAAACAACACATAAATCAAGTAAATGACAATCGGATTGGATTATTTTCAAGATCATTGATCAAGAGGCCTTGACAATATTGTTGTAGAAGGTTTGTTTGTAAAAATTGTAAAAAGCATTACAATGTTCAATTTGCATCCTATTGAATTTAAATAATCTTGCTCATGTTTCTTTAACCCTCTAATGAGAGGGTTTAAGAGGTGTATTAACCATAAGGAAGAACATAAACGATTTGCTTAGTAATTACACAAACTCCTCCAGCATAACTAATCCCAGACTGATATGAATGAATGTGAATGAATATTTACCCTAAAGCCCACCTATTCAGCTCTAAGGAGGGGATTTGCCTAATGTCTTTTCTGGAAGTGTAATCCATTTGTCTGTCCTGATATTTTTTGTGTTTGACACAAAGCATAAAACTAATATGTATTTTGTGGTGATTTTAGTATCTGGGCGTTTTGATAAAGCGGCTTTAACAAAGCCAAATATGTTCCTATAGCTTTTACTGTAACTACAAATATTCCTTTAAACAAAATGTTCCATTATTCAAAGTTCCAGCTAGTAAGTTGAGTAAATATCTTGTCATGTAAATGGGGAGTAACCTGATCTATTATACATGTATATACTACCTGTAAAATAATACCTGTTAGAGAATCCATCACATCTGTCCAGCTGCACTCCTCCTGGGAGGATGTGGGTGAGGCTGTAAGTTTGGATCTGCAGTAGTGCATATTCTTTCGACCATAGAAGCTGTCATCTATCACTATAACTTGACCAGAACCACATTGCAATGTTGCATTTTGGCCATCACATGCGATAGATCTTCCAGAATCTGACAAAAATAATCAAGAATTACATAAGGGGAGCAAACAAAACATAATTTGAATGCTGTTTGGTGATTTATTTACGAGTACATACCAAACTGGCAAATAGAGTTGAGTTCCTGGCTGCAGTTCCCTGCTGCTTCCCACTGGAAGCCTGAATGTCTCAGGATATGTCCGCAGGCTGCTTGTGCATCTGGCATGTTCAACCAGTTACTATAGCTGACATAAGAGCCTTCCAGCCATGCAAGGGAACCTGCGAAAGGACAAAAACAGATACAACATTTATTTACATCAAACTCCTATTTTGGATTCTGCTATTTAAGCCACAGATGTTAGGACATGGTCATTTTCCTTATCTTGTCTTTCTGTTAAGATGCAATATAGCGATAATAAAACAACAAAGCAATAGATTGAGCTGGTGACAGGGTGAATGAATGATTAAGACTCGTTCTCTGTGGAGGGACACAAAGACACATTTGTAAATCAGACCACTTGACAGCAAGCCTATTGAAAAGTTCAAATGAATGAGGAATATCTCTAAGAACACCTGCTGCTTGAGGGAGATATCCAAATGTGTCTTCTAACAAATGTCAGTCAACAAACATGTGACAGATCTATACAATGGACATGCAAGCTGCCCAACGAGATAACAGCTGCGGTGATAATCTTTATTTCTGACATTATTGGCTATAACCACTGATCACAGATACATACAGTTTTAAAATGATAGTTACTGAAATAGGTTTCAGAGAAATTGACCGACTTTTACAAATAATCTTTATCACTTGTGACTCCAAAACATGTAAACTCACTACAAATCTATATCAAGCCATTAGAAGTCATGCAGTGTCTACAGTTGTTCCCCACCCACATGCCCTCTCACCTTTGGTGGCAGCAGAGTCGAGTGTGAGGTTTGGAGCTGCAGGTGCCAGCCCGAGCCACCAGTCCTTCTCCGGGTCCAGGTGCTTCTGGAGGAACTGCTGCGTTTCATCATTCAGGATGAAGGCTAGGTGTCCTCCACCTCGCTCACACCACCGCTGGGCACTGAGGAAGGATCGCTGTATACCCACAAACTCGTAGCAAGAGCCGTCAAAACCCTCCTGGTATTCTGGGCAGGATAGAGCTTCTGCATCCTCCTGAGCAGAACAAGTGAGGAAGAGAACCATCAAAGTCAGTGTGGGGAACATGGTGCTTTCCATCTCTGCATCTGTACACTGTTCAGACTCTCTGGTAACATCGTGTCTTTAAAGGGCATTGACGTCAGTTATTCTGACACTAGACAGGACTTTAGAATGATTTCTGACATGATCGCTTCCTTGATGACTGTCCAGCTTTGTATTGCGCCCATAATTCTTGTGTACAAACAAAGCTCAGGCCTGTAGTGAAAAGGGACCAAGGCCCACTGTCAACAGTCACTGATTACTCTTCTGCCTCGATTAATGTAGGGCTCCACAACCTGCAGATTGAGATAAGCTTCTCATTCAGACCTGTTCCGACCATGTAAATGTCAACCTGAACTTTAATAGGAGCTGGAGGGTTCAACTGTCTCTGCTGTTGTTCAGACTGATTTGTAAGGTTGAACTAAAAGGTGTTAGCATTTACTTTTTATACGGGGTTAACTTATATTAGGTTCAAATGTTATTACTATGATGAATTCCACTGTATGGAGAGATCAGCCGACATTTGAATGGCAGACAGAAAAAGGCCACCTGTCACAAATTACAAAATTACGACTGCATGTCATGTAGTTATGCAGGGTTCTGGTCAGGCCATTTTTATTTTTACAGAATACATTTTGACATGTAATAGCAGGAAAAGCACAGGTGTAAATAATAAAATCATGATGGCTGAATTCACTTCAGCTGCTTCAGTTTCAGGGTCCAGGTATTGTACATGCTCGCTCACTGCCGTGGCTTACTGGGACACATAAATAGAGCAGAGCCATCATTCATGTTATTATCCACCTGTGTTTTATCTGCTGTGACGAGTTTAAAATGTCCGCAGTGAAAAAGATAGCTCTATTAGCTTATAGTCTGGTCAATTTGTATTTTGTCAATTTGTATACTTTGCATATCAATGTTTTGTGTATTTTGTCTTCTCTTCTGTAGCTGACTAGCAGCCAGTCTGGGCTCAAACATTTTACATAAAGAAGAAATATTAACAGGAGCAAATGACAGCGTGCACATTAGGGATACATAATTCACAGTAACAGCTTTTAGACTTTTTAGACTTGAAAAGTAGAGTTTATAAAAATCAAACACATCATTCTGCGATTAGAAATGCTATGATTAACATTTTATCTCACTAAAAGAATCCTTCAATCAAATCAATCAATCCGTTGATTTGTATTTTCTCTCCTTAGTGGCTATATTACACGTGTAATTTATTTATTTATATGCTGTTTTTATTTTTGATCGTTTTGGGGGGAAAGCGCAACTCACCAAGTACCCGGATGTGTGACGTTATAAACGTGAGACGACGCTCTCTGAGAACATGACTTGTGGAACAACACAACCTGTGCGGCTTTTATATATGTCCCGGCATTGAACTGACTGAACATTTCCACAATGTTGGCTTGTAAACGGATCTTAACCGGCACTATGATCTCTGCTCTCCGGGTTCATCGCAGTAGTAAAGTAAATACGCGTTTTAACAGTCCTGGCTCGCGCTGCAGTGCACAGGGTCGATCTGTTATGCTAACAGCAGTTTGCTAAACTTTATCCTCGTTTCTGCCTTCCTCAGGTTGCTGTGTGTGGCCATGTGCAGAGGTGGCTGTCCTCACAAACGGACGGAGAGACCCGCATCGCAAACGTGCTGAAGGAGAAGTTCCCGTTAGCCGCGTCGCTCAAAGTTGTGGATATATCAGGTAAACACAGATCTACCAGGTGACTGGTTGCACCGTACTCCAAATATTCAAATATAGACCTCATCGTAATTATTATGTAGATCTGTTGTTGTTGTGTAGAAACTAGGTGGTGCCAACATGCTGTACACTGATCCTGTGCTGTGTTTAGGTGGTTGTGGAGCCATGTATGAGATCCATATAGAGTCCAATGAGTTCAAAGGAAAAAGGACCATCCAACAACACCAATTAGTTAATCAGGTAGGTAACAACAATAACAATCTGCCCAGCATATTACCTGTAGCAGTATAAACTGACTAAGCTTTGTGTGACATGTTTTATTGTCTTTCCACATCTCTCTGTCATCATGCTTGCAAGGTTTTTAAGATTATCCCCTTAACTTTGGTGGGCATTGTACACTTGAAGATGTTTATACCTGTACTAGTTGAATGTTATTCACTAGTTGTTGTGTTTTGTCCTCCACAGGCGCTCAAGGAGGAGATTCAAGGAATGCACGGACTGCGAATATTCACTGATGTTCCAAAACATTAGAGAAAGTCCTTCCACTGCTGACCCACAACTTTCTCCTTTGTTCAACCTGTCTATCGTGAATGTAGAGTTTTAAAGAGTGTAGTTGTTAATGTGTCAGTGGCAGAAAAGCAGAGGGACATTGTCTCATTGTCTCTGGCAGTTACACATTAACAGTGGGAAATGTAAAATAAATGTATGGCTACACTAGTGAGATATCATCTACTCTGTGATGGTACATAAAACGGGTGAAGGCTACAATACGCACAAAATGACTTGGGGAAAATGCTTTTAAAAAGTCAAGTTATGTAGGTTTTTGACCAATTTGGGGTTTTCTCAGGGTTGATAATACTAGTCTAATAAATAGCAGCCGAGGAAGTAGTCAATACAATCTTCCTAAATGTTGGAGAATTACTACACACTCTTGTCTGTGGAGCATTATTTTTCACTGTGATCACAATTTATCTGTTACTGTTCAATGAAAGTTGATTGATTTTTAAATCAATTACTAACTATTGGATTATACATGGACCTCGTATTCATGCTACCTATGCATTGATAATGCTTATTGCAATAAAAAGCAGGAGCTTTCCTCCACACACAACTTGTTTGACTTTGGAGGCATTTGTGACAAAAAAAACACACTTAATAATCAAGTTTCAAAAGGACATATAGTTAAATTAATTTAGTTATGTAAGAGCCATGAGATGCTTGGTCTCACTTTTATTAGTTATTCTCATAACACTTGCCAACTAAGAGCCTAAACATTAGTTATTTTTCCCCATCTCTTAAAGCAATAAACAAACAGTTGAGCAATATAAAAGTTGTTGATCACAGACGTCATAGGGGGCCTTAAAGGAACTTCAAGTAAGAGCCCTGAGCATTAAATCTTGACCGATATATCATCCATGCTGATAAATTATATATTAATTTCAACGTATATATTGGCTGATGAATAACAAGAAACTGAAGTATACAAATGGCAAAGATATGTTTGAACTAATAAAAGAACTGTGTCACAAGGAACAGACAAGTTTATTTTACAACTGCTCAACATAATCCTTTACAATCCAAACATTAAAGAATTATTATCAAAAAAAAGTATAAATATCACTTTAAAGTGTACTTGGCATGGCTCAGACTCTGCTGAGCATGGATAGGTATTTCAGCTTTGCGTTTGTTTTGTTATTCATACTTTCAGATTTACAAAATATTTACATCTCTCCAGCAGCAAAGTTAAACCCGCTGTGTGCTGCTCTGCATTGACAGCTATTTATTTCAGGTGGCACAGCTTCCAATAACAGCAACAGACGAACAGTAACGTTCAGGGTCGTTGGACTTTAACATCAACTGGATTTGATGTGGCGATAAACTAGCGTACCTGCGCATGCTATCTTGAAGGTGAGGAGATGTTCATCCTACATTTCCTACGCGTACCTGAAGGCACCGCACTTGTTGAAGGGTTTCCGTCTGTGCGTCATGGATGTATGAGTTGCATTAACGCAGATAAAGTTTTGTACACACTTCACCAGCAGGTGGCGCACTTCATACTTTAGCCCGCTGCATTCAAAGGCAGTAACGTTACCGGATTAATCATATTTCTGATTCGTGAAATGGCAAACTTAATCAGTATCTATGTGACTTGACTGAAAAATAAAAAAATACTGTTGAGCACTTATCCGCATGATTGAACACAAGTGTAGACGGTGAGATTTCAGGCTCCGCCGTGGATCGCCATCGATACAGCGCGTGTCCGTGCACAGGCTGCACACCACATCCATCTGTACCCAGAGGAGGAGCGGAGAGGCAGGGCAGCGGGTCTACGACATGGCGAAAGAAGGAGCAGATATGACGGAGGAGACGCAGTACATGATCGACACAAATGTCGGGAAAGAACCAGTGGAAAACGTGGAATCGTCGGGCGATGCGAAGGAAATGCGAGCGGTGGTACTGGCAGGCTTTGGAGGTCTAAACAAACTCAGGGTAACCAAGAAGCCAATGCCCGAGCCTCAGGATGGTGAAGTGAAGATACGCGTCAAAGCATGGTAAATATAAATATCAGTTGTATACATTTCACAGGAACTTATGGATTGTGATGTGATATGGCCTCCCTGTTGCGACCCCACCCCACCCCACCCCCCCCTTTACAGTATTTCTGACAAGTATGAACGCTGAATCTTTTTGGAATATCTCGCAGTCATGAAGCCACAGGTCTTTTCTTGCGCAGGAGGTTTGCTGGATATATCACGCTCATACCAAGCAAACACGAAGAGCAATCTGACTGTTGCCAGCCAAGCCAGCGTTGTTAAGGCAGATTTAGTCATTTTAAATCATTATTTTTGTTTATTGGCTGCATTTACAAAGTATTGACCAGCAAAGGATTACTGCTGTACCAATAACATGTAAGCCAGTGATTTATTGCTGATACTAATCACATAGTTCTGGGCTATCCCTAAATCTCTTAACAACTCGTTCTAAGTATTTGTATTATTTGTTTAATAGCTGTCAGTGGGTAGACACAGTTCAGAAATATGAATCAGAGGGATTTAATGTAAACAAACTGTAAGGTCCTGTTTATTCTTTGTTGCAGTGGCTTGAATTTCCTGGATCTGATGGTACGCCAGGGGACTATTGATAACCCTCCGAAACCCCCCCTTGTCCCTGGGTTTGAATGCTCTGGAATAGTAGAGTCGGTAGGGGAAAACACAACAGGATTTGAGGTTAGTGTCATTAAGGATTGTAACTCGTCATGCTGGCGCATGTATGGATGAATGTTGTCAGATTCTAAGCAACCAAATCTGCATCAACAAATCTAGAAATGTGCTAGAAGCCAAATAATGACATAGCTGTTTAAATCAAACAACTTAGTGCCACGTGATTGTTTCACATGAGTGTCTGCCTGTCATCCGGCTACTCTAACATCTTTCTTTCAGATAGGCGACAGAGTTATGGCTTTTGTCAATTACAATGCCTGGGCAGAAGTTGTTTGCACGCCGGTGGATTTTGTCTACAAGATGCCAGAGGAAATGTCTTTTGCTGAGGCTGCTGCATTCTCCCTGAACTTTGTGGCTGCCTATATGATGCTTTTTGAGGTTGCCAATTTGCGAGAGGGGATGTCAGTGTTGGTACACTCAGCAGGAGGTGGTGTAGTAAGTCCATTTATTTTATGACTATTGCACAACCACACAACAAATTCATCCAACTATCATTGTAACAGACTGCTTCATATATTGGAACATGTTGTTTATTCCCTGTTAATGCTTGATAACTGCTGTTTCTGACTGAATTCTTACTTTAAGGTCTTAAACATCCTTTTGAATCATTTAAGGTTTGGAATGACTGAAATAAAGGCTTAATAAATCAAAAAATGTTGTTATATCCAACTATTTGATTATAATTTGTACAATGTCTATATTCTACAACACTATATCTAAATTTCTATGAATGTTTGGTTGTTGTTTCATGGTGTACCAACTGTTGTCTTTGTCTTTGTGTGATCTTGGTGTGCTTGAGTTAAACCCCTGTGTTCTCAGACATTGATACATTGTTGCAACTGTTTGTTATTTTCAGGGTCAAGCAGTGGCTCAGCTGTGCTCAACTGTGCCTAACGTGACCGTGTTTGGGATCGCCTCGTGTTTCAAACATGCAGCCATCAGAGACTCTGTGACTCACCTCTTTGACAGAAACATTGATTATATGCAAGAGGTGAAAAAGTAAGCATGAAAAGTTTGTCCTTATTATGATTGATTTGAGGCTGAAGAGTCTGTTTTTAGTTCCTCATTGTCTATTTTCACAATAATAATTTCTTCATGTAAAAAACAAAAATGTAATTTCACGGCATCATCAGGCATGGTGGCTGTAGCATTTTATACATGTGCGCTATTGTGATGACGTGGACCTTACTGAGTGCAGAGGGCTGTGCAAGGAGGCAGATGTTACCTGTTGCCTTATTTGGTCTTGTGTGGCCGTGGTCCCCATGGCAACTCACGGCTCATCTGAGAGAGCAGCAGCATTGTGTAGGGCGGAGGTCTGCACTGGCAATGTGGAACAACTGAGCCAATTAGGGCTGAGCATTGATGCCCTACACATTCCATTCAGTAGACAGCACGCTGTCAGCCGGTTTGCACTACAAGAAAAACACCTCGGAGCAAACACTGCCTGAGATTTCATGTAGTATGATGCAGGTCTACTACTATTATGCTGTGATGTTAAATTCAGCTTTTGATGATTTAGAGAACTCCAACACCATGCTGCCTCCTTTGAGCTACTGTATGCTGTTGAGTCATTTAATCAGGATACATGCACTACGCATGAAACACGCTGTGTGATTATATTTTTGAGGTTATAATATATAGGGAATCAGATTTTGTTTTTCACGCGGACTGATTGTTTCATGTGTTCTGCCTACATATCAACAGTGGTAGTGGATTATTATGCCTTTCATCTCTCTGGCCCTCACATTCTTCTCAGGATCAAGAGCAAAGTACAATTAAATTAGTCTTTTTACAAAAGGCAAAAACCATGGGAATCACAAGACCACCAAGCAGTTTAGCCAAGCAGGTGTCCAGGGCCACAAGGCAGAAGGTAGTGGCCTTGATTATAACATGCCGTTCATTCTTTCGTATCTGTGACTTTAATGAGTCTCATTATGGCAAACCTTTTTGTCTGATTGATTCTGTGTGCGAGCATCACACTTTGTTGTTGCATGCATTTTGCTGATGAGGAGGGATGTGGGTATTGAAAAACAAGGTCTTCATAAGGAAACTGTAGGAGTTTTTTACTGTAGTGAAAAGTAAAAAATCGTGGGTTGTACTGCAACTTTTTCTCAGAGTTATAGCCCAGAGAATCAATGCTCATAACTTATAAATCCATGATTGGATAAAAAGTGAAGCTGCACCACAGTATGACGCACAGGCTGAATATAGAATTCAGTTTTGCACTTTTGCTTTAAGTGCTCACAGTCGTAAGAAGGGAATACAACCACAACACTGTGAATGTGTGAAGCTGACCTCTGATTGCACTTTATCTCAACTGAAAGCTGAAACGGTTATTTGATCAACTGATTAGTCGATAGACAGAAAAGGAATCTGCAACCATTTAAGGGCTGTAACTCATTTTCTTTACAGATTAATCTTCATATTGGTTGAATACTGCATCATACTACATGTTCAACTAATATGAAGATTAATCTGTAAAGAAAATGAGTTACAGCCCTTAAATGGTTGCAGATTCCTTTTCTGTCTATCGACTAATCAGTTGATCAAATAACGTTTCAGCTTTCAGCTTTCATGTCAAAGAATTGTAGAAAAAACAGTCCAAAACCCAAGGATACTCCCTTTTATTATCATAAAATATTAAGAAAAGCTGTAAATTCTTAAATGTGAGAATCAGGAACCAGGGAATGCTTGTTTTTTTTATCTTAAAAATGACTCAAACTATCAATTATCAAAATAGTTGCCAATAATTGTCTGTCAGTCAACTAGTCATTTAATTGACCAATTAACTAAGACATTAGCTTGGGCTCTGGGAAACTGTATTGGGCAAATCTTTTAACAATGTTGACATTTGATGTACGAAACAAATAACTGGGAAAATAAGCATTAGTTACAGCTTTAATGTTTAAACTAAATAATTAGTAAATTAAATGAGATGAATCATTTTTTCAGTGAACTTCAGCTTTGCTTTGTTCTTGATGTTTTAGGATTTCTCCAGAGGGAGTAGACATTGTCTTGGACTGCCTGTGTGGGGACAACACAGGGAAAGGCCTGACTCTGCTGAGGCCTTTGGGAACCTACATACTCTACGGTGGGAACAAGACTTATGTTTTCTATTTAGTACTTTCATAGCGAAAATAACTACATTTGCATTGTATTTGTGTGTAGTCAAACTATAGTCGATGTGCTTCAAGTTGATATTAGCAGTCAAAGGAATTGTTCAACATTTTGGCAACACACTTATATGCTCTCTTGCCGAGGGTTATATGGACTGATCGGTACCACTCTCACATCTGTCCATTAAGTATGAAGCTTGAGCCAAGAGACAGATAGCATAGCTTAGCATAAAGACGGGAAACAGGGAATCAGTAAGCCTGGTGATAATTACAATAAAGACGAGTCTGCATTAATGTATTGTGTTGGCAGCCGGACTGAGTTTGAGATAGTGAGGCTCACTTGAATACTCCATCCATAAACTGCAAATTAATTGTGTTGTCCTTCACAGCTACCATACTTATCTGATCTCTGTTAATTACTTTAGTTTGTGTTAAGCCTCATGAATCAAGTAGAAGCATTAGAGGGAGATTCATTCATCAGTTCATTAGTTTTAGTTATACTGAGTATGTGCAAAGGCATGCTTTCACAGATCTAAGGGTCTAAAGGTGCCAACTGTTCCTCCCCCACCTTCACCCTTCATGCAAGGCTGCCTGTTATTGAAAAGTCACTTCTGCACAGCATACAGCAATCCTTTTATTTTTGTTTTTTCAGGCGCGTCAAACATGGTAACTGGGGAAACAAAGAGTTTCTTCAGCTTTGCAAAATCTGTGAGTCAGAGATGCAGTCTATTATCAACATTTGAGGGAAACAATACTACACAATGCACAGTTCATAATTTCATGGCAAATGAAACACACAAATGAGTCCCTCGGGATGAACGTGTCTCTCTGTGTTTATTTTCTTGTTCTCCAGTGGTGGCAGGTGGAGAAGGTGAACCCTATTAAACTATACGAGGAGAACAAAGTCATAGCAGGATTCTCGCTCCTCAACCTTCTCTTCAAACACGGGAAATGTAGTCTTGTGAAATCAGTGATGGACAAACTCTTGTGTCTCTATGACCAAAAGAAGATCAAGCCGGTTGTGGACTCCCTATGGGCGCTGGAGGAGGTAAGACCCTGGGGTGATCAGAGGGTGTAACACGGTGAATGAAGTCAATGATGAGCAAATTAAGAATTATCTAATTACAGTGGTCATCTAAACGGAGATTCCAGGTTTAAAATGTAAGCGAAGATTTCATGCAAACATCTTGGACAGCATATCATCTGTGGTTTGTTACTGCTGTTTTCTGTGGGACGTTGTCAGCTGTTCTTGGACATTCTTCCACAGATGGTGGGTAGGTTGTATCATCCAGTTTCACAATTATTTCACACCAACACAAAGCCCGACAGGCCATACTGTACATCAATCACTTTACTTTCTACAAGCTCTTTGAACTGTGGTTATTCCATTTCTGGGGGATCTTTCTCAGTACACCTATCCTTCAAAACATATTCTAATCACGATAGCTACTTTTCACATAGACCTCAACAAGTAGTAGTGCAACGTCTGCTTGCTTAGGTCTTTGTCTTCACTCAGGACACTGTTGCAATCCTCAGTATCTTTGTGTCGGCTGTTTGATGCAGAGTTGAAGCACTATGACCGGAACTCATGGTCCTTTCAGACACAACATGGTTTGAGGTGCACATCACAGCACACTGCGCCTGAAGTTCAACCAGGTCGGTGCAGCGTAACACCTTCGTGGTTGGTCGCAAGCCATTAGAAATAATGGGTTTCAGAGCGCAGTGGTGCTGTTGTCGTATTGTGTCTGGGCCATTACTGGTAAAGGGCCATTACTTAATTTTCCATTACTGGTAAATTAAGTTTACAAGAACCTTTAGTGGGCCATTATCTCTTCACATCCCAGGTCTTACCCTTGCCGAAAGAAAAAGTCTCTACCTGCAGGGCCTACAGTAGACAGGACACAGGAGGATGGTAGAAACATCTAAATCTTATGTCTTGTTGGCTATTTTAGTATCTTTGGTCGGATCATAAACACAGCAAAAAAGTTGCTACTGACCATTTTAAAGGCTCTACACACCTATAGTTCAGTTACACCGATGTGTTCACTTATTTGCCTGATATGACATGTAAAAAATATCTGCGGTGAAATAGGTTGACTAAATGTTTATCCTGGGTAGCAGGAAGTACTTGTCCTTAACGTTTATGAACCACAACTGGAGTCGAAAGGACAAAAGCCACTGTCTGTGATAATGAGGTTAATCTCCTTATTGGTGTGCTTATGGTCCCATTCAAACTTAAGCTACAGCCATTTCTTCAGCATAACGTTTTACCTGAAAGCGATTTGCCTGATTGTTCCCATCAGTGATATCAGAGGGCATCTAACACATCCTTACATACCCTCTTTTCAAGTAAAAGTTTGGAATTTGTTTCCCACCCAAAAATGCTTCAGTAATTCAGGTGGGAGTTGAGGCAGTGCAGTTAACCCATCACAAGAAGCTGATAACAAGTCATTCTGAGCTTTGTAGCTACAGTCAGAGAGATAACAGGTTGATGAAATGATCTTTTTAGGATTTTTGTTTCTCATGGGAAACTGCCCCGGTACTGCATGTTATTAAACTTTGGCAGATTTGTCAGGCCATTCACTGGAACCATTGCCCATGAAGAATCTCATTAGAGGGGAGGATGGCGTGGGATGTAGTGTCAGGGGCACATCCTGCCTCATTTGTTCATATGCCTGGACGGGGAATTCAGAGGGCCTTAGTTTGTTGTTGACCACGGCAAACTTTTGTTACTGGAATGAAAAGTTAGAGAATGTGTGACCAAAGCAGAATAACTGGACCACCAGCAGTTTGAGTTCGGAAAAAATGAATCTGTCTCTTTCACCTCGGAGTCCCAAGGTCAATGCTATTTAGGATACTTAAAAAATAAAATGAAGCCAACATACAGTATCTTGCAGATATTGTTTTAAAGTATCAGGAGGCCCCATTACACCTATAATGCAAGTGAATCTTACCCCCCAAAGGGCTCGACGAGCTGCTGACCTATTTTTGCTCTTGGCTTGATTTGGCTATTTCTTTTAGCAAATGAATGCTTGTGACACAATGGTGTCCAGACAAAGAGGCACAATCAGTTGTCTCTTTGTGTCGACTGTAATGAGAAAGCAAGATATGGCATCCTGAGTAATCGTTTGTGATGTGTGATATTTTATCTTTGCAACAAGTGAGTCAGACAAGCTTTGATGAGTAGCATTGGTGTTTACACGTTTTGACCTGCAGGTGTATTTGATGGATGTAGAGATTGTTGTTGGACATAGTTGATAAAACGTCACAGTAAATTCACTGAGTAACTGCATTATTTCCCTGCACATGCAGACCATGTAGACTCCACCATGATGTGATCGTTGGGGTGCTGGGGTGCTCTACACTGATGGCAGATTGGAGCTTTAAATCTGTGGTGTGTTGTTGAGTTGGAGAAAATCAGGAAAATGATTGCACCTGCTCCACCACTCCCATTCCACCACCGCGCAGCTTTAGGCAATCAGACTGCTGATGATTAACAATATGGACCGAAACTCTGATTGTTAACTGGTCAGATTGCACAGCCTTTAAAGATTCTGACATTTGGTCAGTTGTGTTCGCCTAGCAGTAGTAGCTGGGATGAGATTTGAATTTGAACAAAATGTCAGCTAATAAAACATATTGTGGACAGATGTTTTAACAGACTCCCTGGTAACAGAAGCCTGGCCTTCATTTTGAGTGTAGCGTGATTAAAAGCCCTGCCTGCACTCTTTCTCCTGTTAAAGTGTTTGCAGACTATTTAGGTGTTAGGAATACTGTCGTTCATCAGCATAACACACTTGATGAGTCAGTCATGGATCAATCTTTAATGTTGTCCACAGTTTTTAGTATTTGTGAAAGAAACATTTCTGCATTACTATGCAATGTTTCAATTACGTTATTCTAAATGTATATGTTTCCGCCTCCATAGACAATGAAAATTCTCAATACATGAATCTGTTTGAAAAAGGGGTGTGTGGTGTACCACTGTGTTAGAACAGTGTGTCTAGTTGGCAGAGGTTTGTGTCTAATGTTACATTTAAGTATTCAACAAATCATCCTCATAACAATTCGTATAAAGTTCATTCATACTCACATAAATTAAACAAAAATAAACATCTCTATCCGGATATTACGTCTTTTCAGAGATGAGGACCTTATTATGTTGGTGTAAGCTTTTTCAAGATAGGGAATATTAAAGTAATTCGTTTTTGCAGGATGCGACTCACTTCAACATTGTATGGGACATCATTTATTACTTATTAGAGCCCACGTTAGTCGGCGTCCTAAAGCTGGTACATCAAATCTCCAATGCACGATAGAGCTTACATTGTCCCTGCAATCATGAAGCTGTGTGCTTCATATAAACCTTCTAGGGTCTGTTCTACAGGCAGTAAGGTGTGCAGTGTGATGTCAGCGTAGCCCAGCAGGATGAGTCAGCATCATGTAGTTTATTAAGGCTTTTAACCTTTCTCACAGAGCAAGTTTAGATTATCGCTGCTCTGAGGAAGTGGGCTTGTGTCTGTAACGACCAGGAAATGATTGCAAATGTGACTTTGTGTGGATTCAGATGACAATGAGTTTTTCAGCAGGTGCTTTTAAATGTTGTTTCCAGTGTTACAACGGGGTTTCCTGTTGGAGAGCTTTTATTGTTATTGTCATTCACCAATTTTATCATCAGAAGTGAAATGTTTTTTGGCACCCTTGTTTCTTACACAAAATGTTAAAGCTCAAACTATTAAAAATGTAACTTTGTTTTTCTATAAAATGACTTGGACTTAGATGTACCAGCCTAATATTTTTTAAAAACAAGAACTTGAAGAACTTCTCTGTTAGTATAAAATAGTCATGCTTTTTTATGTCAAAAAAAGAGTCATTATTTAATGAGATTTCATTTGTGATATCACAGTCGATGAATGTATGTATGTTGTTGTTTGTCACTAGTTCTGCATGTTGAAAGTCAGTTATTGTTGTGTTTCAGGTAAAAGAGGCCATGCAGAGAATTCATGACAGAGGCAACATAGGAAAACTCATTCTGGATGTTGAGAAGTCTCCCACCCCTCTGGTAATATTTTGAATGTTATTTGTTTTTGTTTTTTCAAATTAATCGTAGGAATAAAGTATAAAGATACATTAATAGACAGGTTAAGCTCTTGATCTGAAGTGCAAATCTACAAAGATTTATAATTGTCACACCGATTTATGCAACAGCACTTTACATCTTTTTCAGTAAGATTACAGTAATTATTAGATGACATTGGTGGTTGAGGGTACATGACTAATAGGAAGAAGAGAAAAGGAGAAGATGGCAATGAATTGGCAGATATAAAATGATGCACAACGCAGAACAATTTTGGGGAGTTACAATAACTTATAGAAGAAAATATTAGTCCCTTGTTTCCCTGATCTTATTTCTTTTGCCGATGTCAAGCTCATTTTTTAAACACATCTTAAGTAAAAATGCTTCTCAGAAACTTTGTAACATCTGATTTTCTGATCTATGTGCTTCATTAACGACACAGCTAATTTACTGGCTGACACGCTGTGCAATATGTGTTGCTGATAAATAGTTACATTTGACATTTCTGATGCCTACAGCACATTTCAGGTCCAGTCAGGGTCATAAAGAGGCAGTGAGTAGGATTTCCTCTTGTTTTATAACAGTCGTTTCCATGGTGATATTCACATCAAACCTAGAAATGATTCTATTCTATTAGACGTTGAGACATGTTCGTATTGAAACTATAGACCATGTATACAGCTGTCCATTAGCCTCAGAGGACACATTTACATATTTGCCGTACCACTTGATGTCAAATCACATATGTGTTGGCCGCTGTTCCTCTGTATCGGTAGCTCAGTATACAGTTAATGACAGCTGAGTAACATTTCACCGCTAGATGGCCAGCGACAGCACAGAGACCAGTGAGGCAGGAGAGGAAGAAGAGGAGCCAGAGGGAGACAACGACAGCAAGGAGCGAATGCCTTTCATCCACTGAACAGGTCTAGAGACTGCAGAGGCTGCACAGATTCACCAGAGGAACCCAACCACACACGCGTGTTGTGCAGTACGTGCGTATGTATGTATGTATGCATGTGCTGTATGCATGTATTCATGTATGCATGAATGGATGTATGTACAGTATATGTTTGTGCCTCTTGTCTGTTACCTTTTACTTATCAGCTGATTGGTCAAGCAAAGGTTTTGGGTAAACCCAGACAAACACCCAGGCAACAGATGCAAGTGCCAATCTCAATATAGTATTATATTATTTACGGTATTAAGAAGTCATGTCATGCGAGCCAATAATGTAATTGTGTCCATTTCACAATTAATTGCATCTGCCAACTGTTTATTGACTGAATGGGCATTAAAATCTGCTGACTTGCTATTGTCACTTTAAAATGAACACCCTTAAAAACTTAATTTACTAATGCACACACAGGTCGTATACTATAACAAGCTTCACGTGTCTTAATATTTCACAATACAGTGCTATTTGATTCTCACCTGTCCTCAGTGATGACAGCTGTAAAAAATAAAAGCAAACGATTGACATAAGTTTGAGAAAATGACGACTCCAATGTTTTGATGCTTCTGGCCAAGAGAGTGAATTACTTTCTCATGTCACAACAGTTATGTGTAAGCCACGAGAGCTAGAGAGGTCTGTGTGTAGATATTAGCATGATTCTTAATTCTTAGGGGGATCACCAGTGCCTTCAAGCTACAAATGAGCGTTTGATACTTGAAATGGTTTCCTTGTGTGAAGTTTGCATTGAACAAACCAACAAAATAGGTATTTTTAACTGGAATATGAAAACAGATGCGTAAACTATTAAAAACTTGTTGTTTACTTGCTGGTGCCTCACAACAAAAGTGCCATACGACTCCAACATCAATTATTTTTACAATGAGCTGGTGTCTCAAAGCAGGGCGATTTAGGTCTGAGCAACGCTGTGTATTACTTTATTTAAGTCCGATGCCCTCTGCTTTACTCCACACCTGCGTGTTGTTGATGAAATGTAAGAGAACCTTCACGCTCACATATTCAAATGACTGATCTGTTTTTATTTTTAATTTAATCCAAGTAAAAACAAACTATTGTTTTCACTATTTCTTGGGCCTTGCTTATTCTGTGTATTTTATATCTGCTAGTCATCTGAATTATTTATTACTTTACTTGAATTATTAAATTGAAACCAGAGTACACATCAAAAAGTATTTTCTCAATTATAAAACAGTGACATAAGTCTCTCGTAATCATGCCATTTCAACAGATTAAAAAAATGTATCAACTTAGTATCACCAAAACCAACGCTGCATGCTTTGAAGTTGAATAATAAACGCTGGAGAGACATAAGTGTTAATGAGTTACACAAGCGATGATTTAAGTCATTTTAGAAGTAACTTGGAAGTAAGGATAATGATGTGTAGACACTGTGGAAATAATTATAATTTTGATGCCTTTAATGTCAGGTCTGCTGTGTATGTGTGTGAGTGTGTACGAGAGAGAGAGAGAGAGAGCATGTTTTTGAGTGTATGTATATTATCTTGTAAAAAAAAAAAAACTGAAGTGTTTAGTACTGTAGTTTGTTCACAAAATCCCTTATAAACTCTGGTTAACCTGTGGTCGTATATATTTTTGGCAAATTTTCTGTTTTGTACTTTCTTTGAGTACAGCTCTGTTTACTTGAATAAATTGATCTGCAAAGTATGCCGGGATTGGGTTTTAATTTATTTCACATGAGATTCATGTCGTCCCTTTCCTGTTTAAAGTTGTCTTTCTTCTTCTTTAATATATTATGTGAATACATGTATTTATTTTGAGCTTATGGAATCAGTGAGGAATTTTGGCTTCTACCTGGATTCAAATCACAAGTGAACTTGATGAGAACGTGAAATGTTTAAATGTTTTTTGCTTTAGCGTAAGGTTCAAAACATGGACTAGGGTACTAATAAACTGCACATTCTGCACAATCCCTCCGTTTGGCACAAGGTGGCAACAAAGTCAGTGATTTTTTTTATTTTCTGCAGACAGTACTTTAATGTTTCTGTGACACTGAGCTAAGGGACTATGTGTGTCAAAGGAGAAGAAAAGAAATATGCTGCTGTCTAATGATTAACGATTGTCTAGCAGTACTCCATTGTACAGCTGTTGACCTTTGCAAAGATGTTACCAGGTAGTCAGTGCATGTGCTATTACTAGAACTGCTGCAAACTAAGATGTATTTGTACATCTATGTTTTTGGAATATTAATCATGAATTATTGATTAAACCAGAACTATTGGCCATTTTTCTTTTCTCTAACTAAGGGTCCGGTGTTAGTTTTTGGTGTCCGCCTCGGGGTGGAATAAGATAAAAATGTTAGTGATTGCATTGGAATAGCATACAATAAGATGTTGTACAGCTTTTTTTAAATGCAAACTAAACAAAGAACTTGGACTCGATACTGTGCAATGGGTCTAAACTAAATACATGGTACATACAGTTCATTTTCACATCCATTTACACCTACTGTGTGTCACATCAAACACAAGAAATGCTGTTTTAAAGTATTCTTGCTAGAAAAAACCTACAAATTTAGAGGACTATCTTGGAATACATGTAGTATTGCAACTAATAAAACTATCAGAGTTTTCAATAACCTTATTTGCTTAGAATACACAATTATTTTTATTTTTATTATTTTCATTACTATATTTACCAGGGGAGGAGCTAATGCTTAGAAATGTAGAATTTAAAGTCAGTAAAATGGGAAAGATTCTTGAGCTAGTTTTGACAGTTGTATTTCTATACTAAGCCTGTATGCCCAAGGGTTTTTCTTATTTAGCTCCCCCCTCCCATCTGTATACAACATCTCACTCTAAAAATAGCTTTGCACCCGAGCAGAGAGCTGCACTTCATCTGGTTTAGTAAAGGCCTTATTTTGAGAGATTATACAACTGCAAGTCTGTGTGATTGGAATATTCAAAAGAAATCTACAGCGTATACGTAGCAGCAACATTTACTCAGTCATATGTTTTCATGTACTCAAAGTTGTAAATGACCCTTCGTAGTGTGTACCACTTAGTGTACATGAATCATATATTTTACATCGTTTGACATTTGAAGCCCAGGTTTGAGGTTATTTTTCACATGTTAAAAAGTGATTTAGCGTGTCCTGAACTGACATGGAACAGGGATGGGATGATCAACACTCAAAGCAGTCAACGAATTTCCAGTTTGTTTGTGAAATGAAAGGGAATACTGCTGAGTGCACCTTGTCCCAAGTAAATATTTATCAAAAGCCAGACACAAGGAAATCATTATTTGCCACTCCACCCTTATACCTCTCTCACCGCCTCCTGATGTTTGGACAAAAACATTTGGAGCCAATGCAGGCAGAGTACCCAGAAAGGCATACAGAGGGGCCAGTATATACTGTGCTGCCTGCAGTCGTTTTGGTTTATTTCACGGCAGTACAAGGTGTGCTACTGTGTAATGTCACTGTAGGATCCACTGGCCTCAGACATGGCTCATCTGGCCCTCCCTGTCCTCCTCGTTCTTTGCTTCTCCTTGCTCCACTTCAGCTACAGCCGTCCATCTCGCACCAGGAAGGCTGTGTCACCCCATCAGTCCGGAGGTAACTATACGCACAGTTCCTAAATAACATGCTTGCCACCTAGGCGTATCTGACCTGTTGCTCTTCCCTCTTCGTGGAGATGCAGCTGCAGAAGAAGATGAAGTGAGGTCCCAGCTTGAGAGGTTGTGGCAAGAGGTGAACTCACTGAAGGAGATGCAGGCGTTGCAGACAGGTACCGCCCTCACTACATTAACGAAGATTAAAGACAGTAGGGAGGACAGTAATAGATTAGATTCATAAGCACTGCTGTGACTGTATGTAAGTAAATAAGAAATCAATTATTGGACAATGGTTAGTTAATGACATTGTGATTTAAGGTTGAATTATAAATACGTTCTGGTGCTTTTTCTCACTGTTACTTGTTATTTAAGTCAATGAGCCGCCATGAAAGAGTGTGGACTTGCTGAGAGATAATATAAATAGATTTTGAACTTTTTAGTGTGTGAGTCACCAGCAGAGAGCAGCAGCACTCTTATCAGCCATTAATGTATGAACTAAAAGGTTGAATTGCACAAAGGGAATAATGTGAGTGTATAGAACATAAAAAACATGAACATTATATTCTTATAATTGTGTGTATTTTTTATTTTTACTGTGTGTCTCTTTTTTAATACTTTGAATTGATTATATAAAAATACTATAAATGTATTTATTAATTTATTGTTGTTTATTATTTTGTATTATTTTCCTTTATTGGCAAAATAATTACTGACTATTCAGACTGTGAAGCAACACTTCAGGAATTGCTATAAATTCTGTTGTAAAAAAATGGGGGATTAAGTATTAAAAAAAAGATTAAATTACAATTCAATTCGCTAATGTAAGTAAGTGCTTTGTGTTTTCAGTCTGTCTCCGTGGCATCAAAGCTCACAGGAAGTGTTATCTCACAATTGAGGAACCAAAACATTACCATGAAGCAAATGAAAACTGCATTGCACAAGGAGGAACTCTTGCAACGCCACGGGACATGATGGAAAACAATGAACTAAGAGACTATGCAAAGAGGAGCGCTCCTGGATCCAAAGACTTCTGGATCGGTGTAGCAGACATCGTGAAAGAAGGCCAGTATGTTGATGTCAACAGCCTGCCAGTCAGCTACTTCAACTGGGACCGCTCCAAGAAGCAGCCCACAGGAACGAAGAGGGAGAGCTGTGTTGCTCTTTCAGTAGTTGCACAAGGAAAGTGGTACGACGAGGTGTGTCGCAGCCTCAAAAACTACATCTGTGAATATGTAATTCCCTAATGGAGACAAATCGGTTGTTGACAACCTGATGATTGTTTATGCAGGTCATTCATTAAAAATGTGTTGTCAAATCTGTTCTGTATTTCATTTTGTACATACACTTTTTTCTCTATTACTATTCTGCTGTAAGTCTAATTTCTTCATCATCAGTGTACTTAACATTTATGAATTTGTATTCATGACCCGTGAGTTCCCCAGATGACCTCTTTACTGCTGACCACTTAACAGTTTGATCTGAGCAAATGTGGGTGTAGTGACTTACTCAAGGGTATCATATCAGTAATAGGAAGGGAAGGGATGTTCAACCTTTGGTTACAACCTGACTATGAGGCCTGAGCAGCATAATGAAGCTGTGATGAAACTGGAGGTTGAGGCCCTTTAACCCCTTCTCACCCCAAAACCACATCTGTACCCCCAGACTTAACTGCAGCACTAACATTTAAAAACAGACTCTCACATAAAAACTAAATTACATGAACTAGAGTTACCTGTCGTTGGAATGTGGGAGGAAACACCAAAAATAAACTTGAATAAACACAGAAAGAACATGCAGAAAGGGATCATTATCAAACCTAGACCCTTCTTGCTGTGAAGTGAAAATGTGAAATATGCATGTGAAATAATGTCAGTTCATATTCTGTTTTAGTGTTGCATATTTACATGTCCCCCAAAAAGTAAAAAAAAAAGACCGATCAAGTTGTGCAGATGACCAATGGAACCATCATCATAATCTCTCTGTCTGTGTGT
>NW_022280036.1:9509132-9575721 GCF_004355925.1 Anarrhichthys ocellatus
TTTTTATAGAATGTTTGAATCTTTTTAGAATGTTTTTTCCCTCCCCATCACTGTAGGTTACGTGGGCTTGGTCAACCAAGCGATGACCTGCTATCTGAACAGTCTTCTACAAACGCTGTTCATGACCCCGGAGTTCAGAAATGCACTCTACAAGTAAGACACTACGCTCTGAGAAAACTTTGTGAGGTTTTACTTGCGAAGTACAACTTATTTTATAAATTCTTTTATAACTTCTGTCCAACTTCAGCTGGGAGTTTGAGGAGACTGAAGAGGATCCCGTCACCAGTATACCACACCAGTTACAAAGGCTATTTGTTCTGCTGCAGACGAGTAAGAAACGGGCAATCGAGACCACTGATGTGACGCGGAGCTTCGGCTGGGACAGCAGCGAGGGTGAGGATTTCGCCCTCTCCTGTGACTAGACTCACACGGCTTGTCTGCGTGTTTGTGTGAAAGGAGAAACCATGTGCCGCTGCATCTGTACATTCGATGACACTTCTTGTGCGTTTGTCTTTTAGCTTGGCAGCAGCATGATGTCCAGGAGCTGTGCAGGGTCATGTTTGATGCCCTGGAGCAGAAGTGGAAGCAGACGGAGCAGGTGGGAAACAGCAAAATGTTTTCCGAAAGATTATTGAGAAATTACTAAAGAACCCCCCCGCCCCCGCCTCACAATAGAAACAAAAGATCAACTGTGGGCAAAGTGAAATGGGCCAGTAAGCCTCAGGGATAGCTGTTCTCTGTCCTCTTATCTCAGGACTGAATTATAAACTGCAAACCGTTCATCCAGTGTGCGCATTTACAACCATGTGGTCTGTACACATGAAAAAGAAATGTGATTGAGCCCCAATTAAGAAATTACACTAGTAAATGGGAGTGCAACAGATCACAAAACTCAGTTAGGATCGGTTCACGTTTTTTTTTTAGTCTTGGATTGGGTCAGCAGAAAAAATAGGGAGCAAACTTTTAGAGAAGCCCTGACCATGTTTTGTTACAGCAGCTGGAGGCTCCTTTTTCATGTATTATAAGCTGCTGCGAGCTCAAGCAGTCTACTAAAGACAGTATACTTAAGACTCATCAAGCCAACATGCTAAATGTAACATACTGAATGTTAACATGCTAACTCCATGTGTTAGCTGAAGTTAGAACAATTGGAGCAGACAGAATACAACTAAGACCTCTGAATGTTGAGTCTGACATAGTCGTAAAATGTACAAAGTTCCCTTTAGATTTTGAAAACATGGCAGTTTCTTCCATTAGACCAAATTTTGCTATGAGGAAAAACATTCAAAGTTGTTTTTGATGTATTTAACGTATCTATTTTTAATCCATCCAACAGTTTTGGATGGCAGGTAGTCTGATTAATAGTTGCACACTGGTGCTTCCTTTAAGTGAGAGAATGCAGCAGGGTGAAAACATTTTTTTAGTCCAAACAAAGGCTGTATTGTTAACAGTAAAACATGGCTGAGAAGGCCTGACTGTCATGCCTCCATATCCTCAGGCTGACCTGATCAACCAGCTGTACCAGGGGAAGCTGAAGGATTATGTCCGTTGTCTGGAGTGTGGCTATGAGAGCTGGAGGATTGACACTTACCTGGACATTCCTCTTGTAATCAGACCCTTCGGAGCCAACCAGGCCTACAGCAGTGTGGTGTGTTGTCTCTCCACGTTCCATTCATTTAAACATTTAGCACAAAGACTCAAGCAGCACTCAACACGCATTCCAGACATATAGTTTATGTCTACTAAGTATTTTGGCCTTCGTCTAAATAGTCCTGAAACTATCTTTCTGCTACAGGAAGAGGCTTTGCAGGCATTCATCCAACCAGAAACTCTGGATGGGGCCAACCAGTACTTCTGTGAACGCTGCAAAAAGAAATGTGACGCCCGAAAGGTGAGCACACGGAAAATGTGACATGGGACTTCACGTTCAGCGAAGGTGGTGTTGACCGGTCTTCTTTTTGATAAATGCTTCTCTTCTCAGGGTCTGAGATTTCTGCACCTCCCCTACCTGCTGACGCTACAGCTGAAGCGGTTTGATTTTGACTACACCACTATGCATCGCATCAAGCTTAATGACCGCATGACTTTCCCTGAAGAGCTTGACATGAGTCCGTTCATCGATGTGGAAGATGAGGTGAGAGCAGAAATGGCTGTACTTGCTTCCATCATTATTTCTGATTTACATCAGATTAATACCCAAATGTGATTCTCCTTCAATCTCCGATCAACCGTAAATAACATCACTTGATCCTAAGCTAAGTTTGGATAAAGAAAAATGTAAAGTACTCTACTTTCATGCGCCTCCTCTCCAGAAGTCGCCTCAGACGGAGAGCTGCACTGACAGCGGAGCCGAGAATGAAGGCAGTTGCCACAGCGACCAGATGAGCAACGATTTTTCCACCGACGATTGTGTGGATGAAGGCATCTGCTTGGACGGCACCGGCAGCACAGAGAGGGTGTTGAAGCCAAAGGTACTCATCGTGAATGCTCACTATATAGATATTGTTAATATCCTTGGTTAGTTAACTTTGAGTCAATTCAATTTATTTGTAAAATCACAAAATTTGCCCTTTGAGTGCTTCACAATCTGTACAGCATACGACACCCTCTGTCTCAAAACCCTCGCATCCGAACAGGAAAAACTCCTGTTCGGTGTTTAGGGTCCTTTTTATTTTGGGGAATGTTGATTAATTATATATCGGACACATTGAAACAACACAACCTTTTCAATTTGGTCCACTTAATTTTTTTCTGAGCCACTTGATTCAAATACAGAAAATCTGAATCGTCCAAGAAAATTGCTCAAATTGCACTCATTTACATCGTCTCCCATCTGAAGTTGCTGTGGCGATATTGCAGTGATGGAGGAGACTCCTGGAAATGTCGTTGAGCAACTGTCTGCTGGCAGACAAAGCTGGAAGTGATGCATTACTTCCCTGTCCTTGTTACATGACATGTTTGTCTTTCATTCACAACGTGCACTGCGGTTTCTAGACAATGAGCCCGCTGACACTTTGCGGTCTCGCCCACTGTGCATGCTTCCCTCATTTGACCAGTCGGTGTTGCTTATATGATGCGATCTAGCTCTGCAAATATAGCATATCTTGAGCTTATATCTTGCCATTGCATCTGCAGTATCATTGGTTGATGTCCCTGTTGTCAACACCACTTGCATGTATGTTGCAGAACACATCTCGGTTCTTGCTTTTATATGAACAAAAATATTTTCCCTGTCCGTTCTCAGGGCTTGCCGACCTTTGAGCTGTTCTCCGTCATGGTGCATTCTGGGAGCGCTGCAGGCGGTCACTACTACGCCTGCATCAAATCCTTCACTGACGGCCAGTGGTACAGCTTCAACGACCAGCACGTTAGCAAGGTCAGCCTCAGCACTTGACCTGCTTTGTCCTCTTACAGCACTTCAGTGTCAGTCAGAATGACTCAGCACAGAGCTATATCTGTGTTAGGTAGTTGGTGCTAAACTAAGCAAACAATCCTCGTCATTGTAACATTTTACTTATTAACATGGTGGTGTCTGTTGAATCAGTCATTAAGTTTCTGTGTATTTCTGTTGGGCAGATCACCCAAGAGGATATCAGGAAGACATATGGGGGGTCCTCGGGGAGCAGAGGCTATTACTCCAGTGCCTTTGCAAGGTGAGTTGTCTCTCATGCAACACTCGGTGGGTTGACACGCATCGCATGCTTAGGGGATACAATAAAAATAAACTGGAGCTGTTTATTTATGAGTTTCAAAGGGAAGTCAAGAGGGTTCTTGTTCATTCTTGTTTATTGTTCTTTCATGTTTCTTTTGAACCAATAGTTTATTTGTCAGACAGAACTGTATATTCTCACTATATATTCCAATACATTCAATAACAAGACATCTTTTTTCTCTCTCATCAGCTCTACAAATGCATATATGCTGATTTATAGATTGAAGGATCCCTCGAGGAATGCAAGTAAGTGAAATCTGCAGTGAGTAATGCCAGAATGACCTGTGCCTTTACGGTAGTTGAGCTATTGTTCTGTAATGTGCTCCACGCCTGTAGAAACCACAGCCCTACAGTGTGGCAGACTTCTGCAGATGTTTTTAATATTTTGATCATAATCTTACTGTCTCTATCACTGTGACGGTCATAGAATTAGTATGCAGTTTCATTGTGTACCGTGTCTGTCCTGTCTGCAGAGTATTTCGCTGCGGAAGAGTTCCCAGAGCACATAACGAGTTTGGTTCTGAAGGAGAAAGAGTCCGAAGAGCAGGAAAAGCGACAGCGGGAGATTGAGCGCAACACTTGCAAGGTACGTGGTCCTTGTTAGACCGGTTCAAGATCTATTGTTGTGCTTCTGAATGAGGATCAGTTGACGAGTTGCCCCCCCCTTGTAAAACAACTTCAACTATTATTGCTCTCTTGCTTTTTTTTTTACCTCCAGATAAAGCTTTTCTGCATGCATCCTGTGAAGATGATGACGGAGAGCAAGCTGGAAGTACACAAGGACAAAACTCTTAAAGAAGCAACAGAAATGGCCTACAAGGTTTGTTGGTTTATGCTTTGTCTTCACCATCTGATTTTCCAACAGCATAACTGATCACTATAATGCGTGTCAGCAGCTGACCTTTGATTGACACAACTGTGTATGTTCCGTACCTCAGATGATGGAGCTGGAGGGAGTGGCGTCTCTGGACTGCTGCCGCCTGGTAAAGTATGATGAGTTCCACGAGTACCTGGAGCGCTCCTACGAAGGTGAGGAGGACACACCGATGGGTCTGCTGCTTGGAGGAATCAAGTCCTCGTATATGTTCGACCTACTGCTGGAGACCCGCAAACCAGAGCAAGTGTTCCAGCCTTACAAACCTGGAGGTCAGTGGCCTGCTGCTGTTGAGTCACACTCCTCTTGTTTCACACAGTGTGGTAATTTACTGCAACACAAGAGTATATGAGAGCAGTCACTTCTGACTTCGGACATTATGCAGACCAGCTCTAAAAGTTGGGAGCAAATTGACTGCACACCAATGATGGATGTAGATTGTCAGAACACAAGGCAAATGAATGTAATAGCTTTATGTCTGATTTCATTCAGAGGTGATGGTGAAGGTTCACGTTGTGGATCTGAAGACTGAGACCATCGCCACTCCAGTCAGTGTTCGGGCGTACTTGAACCAGACGATCACCGAATTCAAACAGCTTATTGCACAGGTGTCCTACTCTCCTCCGTTCCGTCCCCGCATCATCTCTTTCTTCCTCAACTCTATTATCTTAAACATCAACACAGAGAATTGTGAAATAAATGTAGTACATTCGCCGTGAGACTTGAGCCTTATATATGTGTTTGTTCCTAGGCTACAGGGCTTTCTGCAGAAACCATGCGTGTCGTCCTGGAGCGCTGCTATAATGACCTCCGGCTCCTGTACGTTCCCAACAAGACGCTGAAAGCCGAGGGCTTCTTCAGGAGTAACAAGGTAACAATGTTGTTGTTTTTTAATTCTCACTTTATTACTTCCACGTGTTTTCTTTGTGTTTTGTTCGCTTTGTATTAGAAAATCTACTTGAACACTTCTAAACCAGATTAAGCTTGAATTTGATCTGTTTCTCATTTTGCTTTTGTTCAGGTTTTTGTAGAGAGTTCCGAGTCGACTGATCATCAGGTTGCTTTCACTGAATCACTCTTGTGGAAACTGTTGGATCGTCACGGGAATACGATCCGGCTCTTGCTCTTACTCCCTGAGCAGTCTCCTGGTACCTTGGCCAACAGGACTCTTTGCCAAAAAGTAGGCGGTGACTCCGATGTGCCCTTTGACGGTTCAAAGGGTAACAGGACATCTGTAGAGGCGATCCTCGAGGAGAGCACAGAAAAGTTAAAGAATCTGTCTCTCCAGCAGCAGGGCTCCAGCACCAGTGACAGCCAGAAAAGCTCTGACGCCAGCGACTTTGAACATATCGAATCCCCGACCCAAGAGGCTGACTCCAACTCTTCGCTCTGTGTGGCTGCTGACAACAGAGATTTGGAGAACCGGATCAGGGCCACAGCTGGGGGCGGCAGCGGCACCTCCTCTGACCCAGACAACCACTTTGCCGGCGAGGAGCGCTCGGACTCTGAGGTGAACAACGACCGCAGCACCAGCTCGGTGGACAGCGACATCCTGAGCTCCAGCCACAGCAGCGACACGCTGTGCAATGCAGACAGCGGGCCCATACAGCTGGCCAACGGCTTGGACTCGCACAGCATCACAAGTAGCCGTCGCTCCAAAGCCCACGAGGGCAAAAAGGAGACCTGGGACACCGCCGAGGAAGACTCTGGAACGGACAGCGAGTATGACGACAATGGGAAGAGCAAGGCCGAGGCCCAGTACCTGTACTTCAGAGCAGAGCCTTGTTCTCAAGACGACTCCTCATCGGATGCACAAAAATGTACGAACCTTCTATTTATGATGCAGTTTAAAGGATTAATCAGAGGCAGGCACAACGACTAATTCTGTGCAGAACGTGATTGACTTTGCATCGTCTGTTCATCAGTGTTTCCCTTTTCTCAAGGGGGCAGGAAATGAGACCGAATGTTTGATTGTTGTTTCTTGTGATGTGCTTCAGGTTTAGTGGTTCACGTGGACAAGAGAATAACGTTAGCAGCGTTTAAACTGAACCTGGAGCCGTACGTGGGAGTCCCCTCTACCCAGTTCAAGGTGTTTCGTGTGTACGCCAACAACCAGGAGTTTGAGAGTGTTCGGCTCAATGAAACGCTCTCGTCGTTCTCTGATGATAACAAGGTCAGAATCGACTTTACAACCGATTTGTCGACTGTCTGTTAAGAGTGAGCCAATACTTGACTTGTGCATTTTATTGCTTCCCACAGATAACTATTCGATTAGGAAGAGCACTGAAAAAGGGTGAATACAGAGTGAAAGTGTATCAACTGCTGGTGAATGAAACCGAGGTAAGAGCTGTCACTGTGCTGAATAAGATTGTTTGTGAATGACCTGACTTAAGTTGCTGAACATTGTGATCACAGATATTGACCGTGTTTCCATGCTTGTGCTTCCCAGCCCTGCAAGTTCCTTGTGGACACGGTGTTTGCCAAGGGCATGACTGTCAGACAGTCTAAAGAGGAGCTGCTCCCTCAGTTGAAAGAGCACTGCAAGCTTGATCTCAGCATTGACAAGTAAGACTTTGTTTCTACACATTTTGTTTAAAAGAAAAAAAAGTGTAGGTGTTTATCAACTGTGTGTGTGTTTAGTGTTCGTCTCAGGAAAAAGACGTGGAAGAACCCGGGCACGGTGTTTCTGGACTATCATGTCTATGAAGAAGACATCAGCATCTCCTCCAACTGGGAAGTTTTCCTGGAAGTTCTTAATGGTAACGGCTCATTCTGCGGTCTCTTTCAAACATGTTACAACGGGTTATTTTATAATAAAGTTTATTTTTCATACCATGGGACTTTATTTAGCTACTGGTAATAAAAGACACTTTTTCACTTTGAGGAAGTGGCACAAAGATGAAATTACTACTTGATCGTAACGTCACCCGTGACACGAAGCTACAAATGTGCGCAGTTAGTACCAGAGTGCAGAGAAGCTTGTTCTTTCTCCAGGTGATATAATAATGTACTTGCTCTATGGTCTGTTATGATCTGTTTCTCAGAACCGGAGAAGATGAAGTCCATGTCGCAGCTGGCTGTCCTGACCCGGAGATGGAGCCCCGCTACAATGAAGCTGGGGCCCTTCCAGGAAGTTATTCTGGAGAGCAGCAGTGTAGAAGAACTCAAGGAGAAGGTATGTCTGTGTCCCGCTGGGTGCTTTCACTGCTTTTCACAATTTATTCTTATCAAAAGTTAAATTTGTTCAACCATAAAAAAAATAATTACAGTATTGTCAACCAACAGTGAACACCAAACTGCAGGAAATAAATAACACCGCACGGATAAAAACATGATGCTGTGTTTGAGAATATTATTGAAATTAATTGCTTGATCAGCAAATGGTCCAAGTACCATTCATCCATCTGTGTTTCTTTCTTCCGTTTGCAGCTTAGCGAAATGAGCAATATTCCTCTCGAAAACCTGGAGTTTGCAAAGGTACGTCAGATGCAGGACACGTCGTTTTTCTTCTAATGTTTCTTAAATCTCCCATCTTCTAAACTATTGACTGAGAATCCACCTGTCTGTTCTGTGCAGGGTAGGGGAACATTTCCTTGTGATATTTCTGTGTTGGAGATCCATCAGGATTTGGACTGGAACCCTAAGGTGTCGACTCTTAACGTGTGGCCTCTGTACATCTGTGACGACGGAGCTGTGGTATTCTACAGGTAAGATAATTACAGTCCACCTTCAAGGACTGATTGATGTTCCTTTTCCGGTCCTCAGACACACAGGACTATGGACAGTAACATGTTACTAGAGCACCAGATTTTAATTGTGAGCACACGCTTCTTCACCATTTCCTGGTGACTTGAGATTAACATTACTCTGGTCCTTGTGCAGGGACAGCACGGAGGAACCTATGGAGCTGTCGGACGAGGAGCGCAGTGAGCTGATGAAGAAGGAGAGCAGCCGCCTGCTTAAGACTGGACACCGTGTCAGCTACTCGCCACGCAAGGAGAAGGCCCTCAAGATCTACCTGGACGGAGGCCCCGCCAAGGACCCGGGGCAGGACTGAGGCGTTGAGCACCGCTCCTCGTTATCTGGATCGCGTGGCTGCTGCAGCAGAAGCAACCAGGCTACGGGACTCAAGTCTGAGTGTCGGGCCTGATAGTGACTCGAACATCAAGCAGCGGTGCGAGGCTGACGTGCTCCACTCTGAGCCCCAGGACCGGCTCAGAAACCCCGTTGTGCACTATAGTGTATTGTACTGTAAAGTTTAAAGGGAAGTACAAAAGCTATTGAATACAGAAAAAAAAAAAAGAATCAAATACTGTATAGACAAATCAATTGAACGTAAAGGCTCCAGAGACGGATGCAGGGATGTTAGGACTGTGAAACTGGGCTAGAAAGTATCCATCCTGTCTATTGAAGTCTGCCGTCTACTTTCACGTCGGTCTCTTTCACTCTCACTGCATTTCTCATCCTGTTTCAGGAATAGTGTTGATTCTGAGTCATCCGTGGGCATCTTGTAAGTCCACATGCTCACACTCCATCAGCACTGCTCTATTATAGACATCATTCTCATCATACATTGCTTACCTTGCTTTTTCAATACTTTAAAACCAAAAGCACATACACACAACCAAGAACTTCTTATCCAGCCCTTCCTCAGCCTCGCCTCTTCTGGTGAGGCTGGCCTCACTCTCTCAGCGACTTTGACAACTTCATTCACAAGATTCGATTCATCCAAAAAGCAACAATTAAGAACTTTCTGCTCCTTTAATAGCCAGAGTGATGTTGTTGTCCTTACCGCTGCTCTTCTTGCTTTATAGGAGCTTTACCTTTTTTGTTGCGTCACTTCCACTCGATTTAATGATACATGGCTATTGTTGGTCCTGTATTACAAAGTACAATGAAACAAATCCAAGTAGACTATGTTAAGAATCTCCTTGTTTTGTGTTTGTTTGTTGTAGATTATTATTTTGCTCCAGATGTGACCTTTCAGTTGGGTCTGGGTGTGAGGCACCAGGCACATATCTGTTGTCTTTATTTACTTTTAATTTAGAAAGTGGATTTCTTTGATGTTTTTGTTGTTTTGCACCATGTGAACTAGGGTTACATCTCTAGTGTCATCCGTGTGTGTGTGTGTGTGTGTGTGTGTGTGTGTGTGTGGTGTCGTACTGAGGGGAGGGAGCTCTCTCTGGGGTTTTGGCAGAGAGCGTGAGGTTTTTTTTGGCGCTTCTACCGGCTGCTGCTTGATGGACTGACACCAGAGGGTGTAGAAAGCCCAATGGACTCCTCGGTCTGTCCGGGCAACTGGTTTTAAAGACTGAGGTTCAGCATCCCGGCTCCTCTGGGATCCTGATGCTGCCACCAACTATTCACTGTAGAAATGCCAATATCTTTTTCTTTTTTCCCCCCATCCTTCTTGTTGTTTATTTCTTTGAGATTTAAATCCTGTGTGACAATAGTAAAAGATGATTTTAGAAATTAATTAAAATGCTTTTTTTTCCAGAACTGCAGTTTTCTGTCACTGTAAATTAAAAATGGCTTAATTTAACTCACAAATCCTAATCACCTTTTTTGAGAAAAAGGGGTTTTGGTGTTAGAAAAACATTTATTGTTCCAAAGGTAGGAGTTGTACAAGCTTCATGTCAGGTTTCAAGTGCTTAAGAACAGTGCAGACAGTTGTATGTAAGATAACATCCAGCACAAGCTATAGTCACACATACATCTGGTATTGCTTGTATTCATATCACACCTTCCTGCTGGCATTTTGAAATGATAAGATCAAGACAGAGCACATGTTTGGGACCACAGAGGTGTGCAACATAAGCTGGAGATGCAGGTGTTCAATAGTTCCTTGAGTTAAAGATTGCTCTTGAATGAAAACTAAGTGGTGTCCATGATGGGATGAAACAGGCTAATAAGTGATGGTTAAGGAATAGTAATGTCCTTTTCTTTTAAATATTCCCAGTTTTTAATAGAAGTGGATTACTAAAGTAAAAAGCCTTGAAGATTGTGGTGAAAATAACATCAAAAGATTATCGCCCCCAAGCAGAAATCTAGTGGCACGACTGCAGTCTGTCAATTTAGTAATCGGGAAACATTTGATTAGGTATAAAACTGAAAACATTTATAGTTATACTAGAACTATAAATGCTATAAAAGTACACCATACCATTTATAGTTGCTGATCCAAATATTATGATGGTGGTTAACCTACAGAATAATTTATAGTTGAATTAGTTTAGTGGAATAAGCTACTGGTTTGTTTGTACATCTGATATTTTCTGATATGTTATTGACAAACTGCTGGATATGAGATACTGCTTGAAAGACAAAAGTGGACAATTGAGATAAAGTGAGGCAGAATTAAGTACATGTTTAAAGAAAAAGCACATTATACATACTGTATAAATATACTGTATACATACATACGCATACAAACAATATGGATAAAACAATCCCAACATGGCACGTTGGACAGTGTCATCTTGTCGTGCACATTTCCTCTCTGTGCCATAAAAATGTTGAGGCCTAGGTCTTAAGCAAAAACATACAGGACTTCTGTGGAACGAAGCAGCAGAGCAGATACTGCTGGGATTTGTTTTTTAAAAAGGTTAACCAAAACATTTTCTCAGAAATAAGAAGGAAAAGTTTCGTTACCAACAACTTTAGGATATGGAAGCAGCTAGAATTAGAATTAGGTTTTTATCATGTCTAAAGATTCAAATTAGTTTCCTAGATGGCAACATGATGTTAACAGAATTCTTTACCCGAGCCTGCTGACATCTCCTGGAAGTGCTTCCTGTGGATGAATACAGGTGTAACGTTGAGGGGAGAGTTAGAAGGCCGAGCATAATCTATTATTGCCTGCCTCCGTGATACTGTTTCGCTACATTAAGCATGATTGTATCCGGTTTATTTTTTTCTTCCTGGTGCATAGTGATGCAGTGGGACTGCAAACTGGGTGCTCACTTTGTTCTATTTGGGTTTTACTTTATTAGGAGGACGCAGTGCTGATACTCAGCGTGGTGTCAGCTGATGATCTATGTGATACAGGTGACACAAGTTAAAAGAGTGAGGAGTCAACAGCTATTCAGTGTTTTACAGTTAATTGTGTGTCTGGGATTATTAGCATTAGATAAGAGTTAGAGATAAATAGTGTAGTGTTGTTTAGTATCAACACAGGACTTTGCAAATATATTGTTTCCTGTTTTTTACAAGTTACTTTTATTACTACAATAAAATAAATCTATTCTCATTATTTTTCCATGCAGTGTAGCTTTACCTCTTTGGATTACGCTGGCAAACAGAAAGTGCTATTGCTCTTTACAACAAAGCTGTGGAGTCAGTGGAGACCCCTGTTTACAAGGCAATGTATACGAACTCAAGCTGCGTCTAGATTATATAATCTATCTCTGAGTATAGACTGTCCGTCAGGTCCTCTTCACTCGAGTCCTCTCCTTTAAGGCACATGGACCCTCGCCTGTCAAAAAGCAGAGCACAAGTTAGCGAGTGATATGCATTTAAAGCTTTAGTATCATTCTTTGCTTTCAAATGTGCTGCACTCACCCCAGGTGCTGGCAGTGGAGATCTCCTACACAGGGGCAATGTTTCCTGGGTCCCTCGTCCTGAATGTCCCAGGACAACAGCTCCAACAGGTGGTTGGAGGCACCAAAGCAGCGCTCGCGCTCGATGGGCTTGGCCGAGCAGACGGGGAAGAGCAGGACTGAACACGCAGAGGAAACATACAGACATGTTTTTGCGAGAGAATCAGTAAGCATACTGTACACTGAACTGTGTGTTGTACTGTACCTTTATGGACAAGACAGCAGAGGTCTGGGCTGCAGTCAGTCTGGTATTGACAAGTGCTGCCAGCCTCTCCCTTTGTTGCATTTGGACTGCACTGACCCCATACGCACAGCTGTTCACCACAGCACTCATTATCCTTAGTGCAGGACTGAAAGAATGAAAAAATATATTTTAATTTCCTTAAAATATATGTCAGTAAAGCCAACTTTTCAGTAGATATCTTTCATGTAAAGTCTTTTTGTAACACAGGTGTATTAAAAGTCACACAACATGGCATTAGAACATGGCATGCTCCTTCAGTTTAAAAAGGCCGAAACTCACTCACTAATTATTCTCAAAGTGTGACGTCTACGATGTGTTTTTTTTTTTTTTGTTAAATATAAATGAGATCAGCAGGTCAACTGGTCTCTGATAGCGGTGAGACAAGCTCCTGTTCCTGCTATGAATTGTTAATTACTGGATATGGGCAACGGTGTTTCTGGTTATTTCCATGCAGAGTTTTCCAGTGCAGCGCTTTTGACGAGACGCAGACGCTGTCCTCTGTGTATTCATTATCCATGTACACTGTTCCCCTTGTTTGGCAGACTGCCAGTATCTTTATCCCTTTGCATTGCTTTTTACTCTGCCAAACGGAGGCCAGTTCATCAAATGAAGACACTACAGAACCAGCAGCAATAAAGGAGTCTTAAATAAAACCAATGGGTGAGTCTCCAGATGGAAGACTCTCATTACTAATGTTCTGGATGTCCTTTGTGTGTGTGTGTGTGAGTGTGTGTGTGTGTGTGTGTGTGAGAGTGAGAGAGAGAGAGAGAGAGCGCGCAGTGGGAAAAGATGGGCTCTTATTTAACCTTGACACATGCTGTTCTTTCATGTGAAGCTCATAGGACAGTGTTCACAAACAACACACTCCGGTTACACTTGTGGACATACTGCAATGCAGTCGAGGTGAAACCCCAGCTGGCTGGAAGTGTGTGTGTGTGTGCGCATTTGAAAGCAACAGTGCATTACAGAGAAAACTGACCAAAATAGCGCAGGTGGCATATAAAAGGTACTTTGGTTCACTCACCATATCGATTGCTTTGCAAGGCAGACACTTGGAGTTGCGCATGTCATAAAGGCAATAACTTCCCTTCACACAGTCTCCATCACTGGTGCATCCCTAAAGACAGGAAAAAAGGATTGTGTCTTACTCCATGGTTGGGTCAAACAAATCTGGTTATTGTGTAAAATGAGAATGACATTGTTTATGTTTTCAAGAAGTGAGTTTCTGATGGTCTACTTAAACAGAGAAATTATTTTTGTAATAAAATATACCAAGCAAATATATCAGTCTTAGAAATATCAGGATACCCCATCACATATCATGTGACCTGACATCGGATTTAAACCCTAAGGTAAAAAAAAAACAACTCTGGATTTAACACACATTCATGACACAAAAATGAAACTAAATTAAAGTTTTAGATTGCATAGGCTTTTTTTGCAGCTAATTAGGCAGGCAGAAAATCTGCCACATATTTATGGAGAAAGAGGCATCTCCTCCAGTTTTATTTTGACCTCTTCTAACTGGGACAGACTCTTGTACCAGAGATAGCACGCAAACAGCCATCTACTTTCTATGTCTAACATGGCACCATTCAATGGACTCTCTTCTGCCAATATACAAAGTGACTTACAATATACCAAAAAAGTGATGATCCACATCTTTATTATTCTGACAAGATTAAGGTAAATGTTTAATCTGATGCGTTTCCACAATCTGAGCCATATACAAGACATCATCAGAGAAAGTTGCTCTGGGCTTTTATACAACTACATTGTGAATAATGTTTCTAAGTCAGTGTTGCAGAAGTTTAATCCTGAAAGTGTATTCCAGTTACAAGCAGCCTAAGCACACCTCATCACTTATTTATCAACAACATTGTACAGTCATCATTTTTGACGGATCAGCCACATCCACACGGATCAGCCACATCAGCCACTTTGATTTCAAACATAGTGCAGCCAAAAAAATGATTAGAGCTGATTGAAAATCCAAAGGCACCACACACACACACACACACACACACACACACACACACACACACGGTTGGATTATTTTGCAGACATCATGCTGTGTCAGTGGCTGGAATGCTCCTGATAGATGTTACGCAATCTTAAGGCCTTTCCACATTGAGAAATTCAAACTGAGCAGTCAAAGGTCATGAAAAGCACACAAGAGTTCTGCTTCAAGATTGTCTGGACTGTATTGAACATCATTACGTAAACAGAATATACTTACATGATCAATATTGTTCCCCAGGTCACTAGAGTTGACATATGTGGTAATGTTGTTTGTCTCCTGTGTGAAGGTGGGACATCTGTTAAGCTTCATTCACAAAAGGGAAACAAACACCATCTCACTTTTTGTTTACTGTTCTCAAGCTCACCGGTTCTACTGAGGTGTGGACATATTCATTGTCAATAACTTTATCGGAAGCGGTTTCATTGTGATGACTTGGAGGAAGGTTATCGGGATGAGGGCTGGCACCGACGCTCTCGTTGTTCCTCTGGAAGAATCAGAGGGATTATCAGAGACAGATTTCAGGTTAAGAGATGCATTAAGAAGTCACTCCCATATTCTAGCTCCTTCCACTGCTGCCTCTAAGCTTTTTTTATATTTCCCACCAGAGATATAATGCTAACTATTTCAGTCCCATTAAACGATTATCATTATACCAGCCACCAACCAATGGTTGTTTTCAGAAGTGAGCAGTGAAATAATGCTATCTCCTGTAAAAAGCTAAATATCTGCCTACTTGGTGGAACGCATCCTCGGGCTTTTGCTGCGGATCTTCTGGCAGTTGCTCCACTTCTACAAAGCGGTCCAGCTCCGTCTGTCCCTGGGCGGAATTATCCTCAAGGATGTGAATGAAGTCTGAGTGCACTATCTCAGGGAGGATGCCATGGCAGACTGTTGTGAGAGCCAAAACTAGCAGGGCGACTCGCATCATGCTGCTGCTGCTGCTGCTGCTGCTGCTGCTGCACTCTGAGGGTGTGGCGGTGATGCTGAGAAACACAAACAGCGGCACCACACAGCTGATGCGTCTCATCACTGAGGGGTCATCACCTCAAACATGTTCATCTCCATAACATAATCTGCTAAACAGGTACAAACTCGCATTAGCTGGTTTTAAGATGATGGAAAAAAAAAAAAAAAACTCGTTTGTAAATACCTCTTATAGTGTTCGATAAACTTGACCTGGGCCATAACGTGCACACCTAAAGCATAGTTCCGGTCGAGTTTAACCACCATTCTAAATTAGTACGCGAGGTAAATGCTATCTCTACAAGTCAGTACATAAGTGCATAATAATTCATATTGAGCTATATGACACAAAACTGGGGAAATAAATGTGATAGCCAATAATAATTGTGGGCAGTTTTCATGGGAACAAATTTCGGGGAAAGAAATAGTCCGCATTAAAAACGTGCAACGTTACAGGTTCAAACACGTGTTCTGAAATTGGGACACCGTTTCCTAATGTGCTGAGCACCGCCACAGACAGACCCGTCTCCATTGTTTTGTAAAAGGGGCAGACAGGTGAGACACATTAAACCGCAACAATTGGCACGGTCACTTCAGGTAAGTATCAAAATACGTTTCATATTTAGAGGTGAAATGATGCATTTAACCAGACTCTCTGCATAGTGTAGTTTCACAATCTGACCACAAGATGGCGTCATTTGCTTTCATGGTAAATATACCCGGGCCACGGAATTAACTTTGTACGCGCACGTTCGCTGTGTTTGTTCAATGGTTTTGTCCATGTGCTGCGTAGACTATAGTTTCTGCTGACACGTTGTAAAATGTATAATGTGTTGACTGACTGCGGTCACGTGAAAAACGAGGAACCGCACCTGAAAAGCCGGCTTTGTTTGCTACTTTATATTTTCATTGCGTTATTGCCATATTTTGGAGCTATATCAGCTAGGCTCTTTGCACATACCTTTTTAAATAACCTTTTTGTATCTTAAAGTACTTAATGCTGGAGGCCAAGCTTTTATTTCTATCCCGTTTCTTAGAGTTGCAATCGGACCACATTCGATTCAACCCGATAAACCCAACCTGAATGAGTCGTCATTTATCCCTGTGGGTATATAACCATACTTAACTCTCAGGCTGTCAGCAGACGGCGGGTGGTCGCTTAAAGTAGTGAACTTTGTCTTTGACGTGACAAACTCGGGATCCTGTGGACTAAACAGCCGCCACAGTGGCTGCCTGCTGTGGGATGTGTCCGATCCTGCAGCCCCGCCCTCAAACACTGGACACAGCCGCACAGAGAGACTGCTGCCTGTCAGCCGGCTGACTGAGGAGCGACAAACTTCACACAGCAAGGGAAGAAGAGCTTGGATTGGGTTTGAGTTATGAGGTTAGTTCTTTTGTTTTCATCCTTGTAATGTTTGTGTCTTTCCTGATCATGTTGGGACACCTGACAGAAGTGCCGTTTTCCTTCTTTGAAAATATGACCTGTATTTCAACAATAAGTTTGACAAAAGCTATATCACAGCCAGGCAAGGTTGTATTAAAAGTTAAGGCACAGGGGCTCTCATCCAAGTAGCCCACGGTTCACTGTAGGAACTAACACCGGCCATTAGCCTATACATAATTATCAATTAGGGAGTCGATGTTGAGATGATGCTGAATTGTTGTGCAGTAATCAAGGTGTGATTGTTTCAGTTGAGCTTGGAGTTTTATGAACAAGTGCTGAACCTCGTTGTGTTATTCTGATATTGTGAACGTTGTCTGAGAGGAGTCAGGCATCTGGGTTTGTCTCTGCTCCCTGTTAACAAAAAGGTTCTCTCTACTTGCGCAACCTGTGTTTTTGTTCTGCTGTTTGTACCACAAATCACCTTTAAATCACTTTTGATTGACTGCGTAACTTCTTTTTTTTTAAACATGCCTGAAGGCAAAAACCCATTCAAAAGTGGACTTCCAGCTTTTCTGTACGTTCAAAGACAGTAGAAAGAGTAGAACCAGGTACATCCAGGTTACAATCAGCACTTGTTTTTTTAATCTTTTGTAATCCCACCATTAACTATAAGCAGTGAGGAAGCTACAAGTTAATGAACTCTGCCGCAAGTTTAAATTTTTTTTATTTTCAGCCTTTCTTAAGGCTGACTCCACCTGCTGAGCAGCCTCCAGACTGTTAATACTGTCTTTGGGATGTAATGACACAAACTGCATCGTTCTGAAAGGTGTGGTGTCAGGTTACTGAATGAAGCTCAGTGAGCGACAGAAACTGCTACTGTTAATGTTTTCTAGTCTGACTTCAGGTCAACATACCTTTGCTTCAGGTGTTGAAGCAGGAACAAATGGCCAGATTCAAATTCGGAGCAATGAGCAAACAAAGCTTCTTCCACATTTCAACCTACAATGAGCAGTCAGTCTGGTGTGATTCACGTGTCTTACAAGATGATGCACGATTTGTTCAGCAACATTTTAAAGGGAGGTCAAAAGAGTCATACAAACAGTGGTAGATCTCCATCCCACTGCTGTGTGAGCCATCATTTCCTGTGTACTTTTATGACTGTTGAGCTGCTCTCCACCAAACATAAGATCCAAACTTTATTACAGAGTCACTTTGCCAGTGAATGTGTTAACATCTAAAAACAGTGCTCATACATATTATCTGGCCCAGACACTGATGGTCCATGTGATTTATGCTCCTGGTGATTAACAACCTCTCTGCGCATCAACATTCAACAGCAACTACATTATTCTCCCCTTGCTGGAATTTCCCTCTCCACAAACCATTTTTTGAGTCATTCATGTGCTATGATATAAATATGTGGAAAGACAATGTAAACAGTGTATTGCTCAATAAGATAAGTAGTCCTTTGGCGAATGCCTTATCAAGCCCTCTTGTGTTTTTGCCAAATAGCTGCAAGGCTTATGTTGTGACCATGCTCCATGATTACAGAATCATCTTCTCCTGCTTTTAATAAATAGTTACTGTACCTTAGAGCCGAGAGAACATAGAAACATCTGGAGATCACACGGCTGTATGATGTCCTGGACTTCACTGTAACGCAGTGAGAAACCGGTTTAGCAAACCACTTCACATTGACATGTGATGTGAAGTAATTTGTTTTCTAAATATCAGTGACATTCAAACTTCCACATTTTTCAAACGGTCCTTTGACTGTTATCAAAATGTCAGAAAAAACCCCTCTCAGCATGACTTAGCATCGGCTTCAACCCTGCTTCAGTTGCTTACAACTGCATATTCCTGTTCCAGCCTTCCATTTGTAGTTTGTAATTACCGGCTTTACTGAAGTTTAAGATAGGAGGAACGATCTGTAATGCTGTTTTATCTCCAATCATGCAGCCAAACGAAGGCCTGCATTAATGATGAACCGATATTTACAACCTCATTTTTTACACATCATGATTGTAGATAAGTCACCAAATCATTTCAGACTCTCAGTCCTGCAACATTGACACACAGTTGTGTGTTGCGTATGCACGACTCGCCTGTAAGATCTCGGCGGTTTAATGCCTGCTTCAGTCTTTTAAGCTGCTCTTATTGTCACATTATGAGACAGTGGGTTCAGCCTCTTGCATACAGGTAAACAAATGAGCAAATACTGCGGACAAATGGATAAATCCATGATTGAAAGCCCTAGTGAATGAATGAATCCGTAAATACATCAGTAATAAAGATATGTGAGGACGTCATGCTGTGGATGAAAACAATGTAACTGTGTCTCACGCAGCCCGATAAACTAACTGTGAGTGGAAGCTTGTGCTCATTATTGCCAGGGAGGTGTTGTAAACTTCCTCCTTCCTCTCCGCAATATGTTTCCTTCCTTGTTCCACAGCATAAAAACGGACACATGCGTCCAGGCATCAGCGACACAAAAGCGATAGAGGAACTCCCAGAGATAGGTGGGGCACGTTGTTCTTTGTCGCCTGCTATAGGCATGATTTCTGCTTTGGTAAAGCCGTTGCTACATTTCAAGATATGTGGGGACATTTAACAACCAAACCAACAGCACATTAACAAAATGCAGCCACTGAAGGAGGTACAAGGAGACTTTGCTGTGGTAAATTCACGGCAGGATATCATTAACCCATTCCATCTGGTCAGGGACAGCAGCGCACTGAAAAGGGGTTTAAACGCATCTTAGTCATGCTTTACAGTCACAGAGGTGGAATTTTACAGCTTTGATCTGGACAGGAAACCAGACGCACTCCGCAGGATGAGTCTGGATGGGAGGCGTCTCAGGGAGCTTTCACTCAGAGCTTTTTGAAATGTAAAATAAGGCATCGTGTCTCCTTCTCAGCACATCACCACGATTCAGTTTAACTACAAAAACACTCCTGTTGTTGCAGAAAGTCGACAGTGTCCAACGTAACATTTGGTTTTGTGAGAGGCCTCAGTCTGTGTGGCTACCAGCCAGGCCCTGCTTGCTGAACACCGGTGAACCCTTGACTGGCATTGATTTGAACTTTGAACAGTTTTGTTTTCATCTCAGGCAGTCCTGTTTACAGGGTCCAGTCTTGTTGATATCTTCTCATGTCATGTGCTGTTTGCTTCTGCAACATGATGCTTGTCTATTCTGAGCCTGGCTTTACTGATTGTTGGCTTACAGGATTGGCTATTCCTGCTCGGCAGTAATACCGCCATCTAAACCTTCACGGTGCCCCCCTGTAATATGAACGAATGAATGATGCCCACTGATCTTTGACCTTCAGTGCCACTCAGTTTGCAGCCTGTCTTCGCCTTGTGGTTTATATTTACTGCATTTTTGGCTCTTAAGAGGATCCAAGTTCACTAGCTGGTAAAGTTCTGATGGCTGCGTGAATGTGTTTCCCTTGGCCACTTGTCTTTATTTTAAAACATTGGACTCACTGTAAATGATAACACATTCAGTAGACTAATTGTAACACACCAGAAGGTGTAGTTGGGGTCAGAATAATTGTTCAAGTGAATTGTTTGTGTCTGTAGCTGAGCAGGCGCTGGTCTGTGCTCAGTGTGTCCAGATAAATCATTCTCCAAAGGAGCCATGTGGTGAACACAGCTCGTGGGCCGGACGGCCCTGCAGACAGCAGCCCTGAAGCTCCACAAGCCTGCTCCTGTTTGTGTAAATGAACAGGTTTTCTCCTCTGAAGTTGACTGGCATTCACCGCATTATGCTAGTGTTTCTACCTCGCTTGTGACAGATCTTCTTTTGTTTTGGCACTGCTGCCCGAACACGCAGTCAGATTTCCGAGGGCTGAGATAATACTGTGGATCTCTGGGGCCCGGTGGAGGGCAGAGCCTGCGGGCTTGAAGTCCACATGAGTGCACTGTTTTCTGAGGCACGCTGCCTGCTTATCGGGCCTACAGAGGGTTCCTTCCTGGTTTTCTTCAGTCCACTCTGTAATTACTGTCGCTGGCTGGCTGCACTACAGTCTGTGCATTTCCCAGCACTCCCAATGTTTTCCTTGTGTTGTCAGCTTCCTATTGTATCCTGATAGCCTGAAGCTACGTGCTCTGCAAAAACAAATGAAGACATTGCGTCACTGGTCTGACACTTGGTTCACTGTCAGAGTCAAAACACATGGCCTGTTATGAGGTGGTCATATACTGTAAATGTATAGAATTAATTATTTTGGGTTAAGAATGCTAAAAAGCTATAGTAATTTATTAGCAAATTCAATGAAAAGAACAAAAACAACAATACATTGATCGTACGAAGTGTTTGTGTAGCCAAAGTGTCATATTCTTTTGTGCCGTGGTCAAAAATAAAGTAGTTTATTTTGAGTCTCTCATCGTTGCTGTACTGTGTTGTAAATACTCAAAAGTGGCCCACGTGTATATTTATACACTGCTAAATATAGTCCCCAACAGATGTGCTATTTACTTCCGTTTGAGTCATTCTGGCTGAAAACTACATTACCCAGCTGTTTTATGAAATCCTTTAGCTTTTAAAAAAAAAAAAAAATGTACAAATACATTTCTGACCCAATTTTAAAGATTTCAGTCTTTAGAGGAAAGAGTGTCACAGACGTAACACATTGTTGGTTTTCATGGGGTTTGTTGACATTATGAAAAATGTAGAATAGTGCCAGCTTTGTTCTCCGAGACTTGAAATTCACGTGGTTGTTCCTTGTCTGGCCATCCATGTTGTACACCATTAATGTATGAAAAAGAAACAGTTTGACATCATAAGAAATATGTGTGTCTGTTTCCCATAAATGTGGCAGGATATGTGCGTTTTATAAAAGTGTACATGTGCATGTTTGTGTTATCATCAAGGTGTAACAGGTACATTTTTCACATTCCTAACATTCCCTTCTGTCATACTGGAACCAATAGCTTGCTTTGTCTCTCGGACACACAGCAGTGCTTTCATTCTTGATCACGCATCCAAGTAGACACTGTTCTCTTTGGGCAATGTGCGATATACAGTTAAGTAATTACATGAGTAATGGTAAAATGATACATACAATATCAGGAGATAGAAGTGCGTGAATTGTTAAATAAAACTATCAAACCAAATTTAGCATTGTACAAATTCCTCGCTGCTGACAAAGAAATGAATCACTGTCGTGAACTTTCTCAATTAGCCACAGACGGTTTCACTCAATCAGATCATTTTCTAAACAGACAAGAAACTTAAAACCTGCTCGCTATTAAACTCTCTGATCCTCTTAAGCATTATATGGGTCAGTTGTGATGTGTGTGTGTGTGTGTGTGTGTGTGTGTGTGTGTGTACTCTTTCCGCTTTGTCTGTCATTAGTTGTATTTTTACAGCCGTTCTGTGGGTTTGTTCTGTCTGCCCACAAGTGACTTTCCATTCTGTCAGACTGAGATGGTGAAGTCATTGGACTCTGTCTGAGATAATGCAGTTTGAGTATTGAGCATTGACTTGGCTATGAAGACAGTAAGTGGTACCTTTTCATTAGTCCTCGAGGACTCGTACAACAGATGGTTCCAATAGTTCTGCCTTTTTTTTACCTCTTTACTAGGACTGAAACGTGAAAGCACAAATGCAGTCAACATGTCTTTAATTAAATTTACCATTAAATTATTGAACACTGGCCAAAGTTTAGAATAGTATGTTAACAATTTAAACATTAAATTAATTGGGTTTTTGTGGAAAAACAGCCACAAACAGCAGTTGTAAAAATGTAAGTTTTCTTTTGCGGCACAATACATTTTGTCCTTTTTTAGGCATAAACTTACATCTCACTACCTCAAACAAAATAATTAAAAACTCAACTGTCAATGAAATGACTCCACAGAAGCGTTTAGAAGATATTATATAGGCCCCAAACGCTCCACATGCTAGAATACACAGCAATTTTCCCACCACAGTCTGCTGCCATGCATGAAAGATTAAAGCACCTGCATCTTATATCATGCCTGTCTCAGTCATCGCTCGTCACTCATTGACAGTCAGAGTGAAAAAGCCATGGAGGTGGTCGTGTGCCTATCTGTCTGGGGGAGCCAGTGAGAGGGCTTGCAGAGTATTGGACTCATGCTGACGGAGCGGTTCAGGGCTATTCTATGCACGTGGCAAAGGAATGTCAGACCTCAGAGTTTTGAGGCTGAATGCCTGCTGTGAAAGGCCTCGGGGGCCCACAATATCTACCCACAGGACAGGGGCCTTTTGAAGCTACAAAGGTGTATCGAGCAGACTGGAGGTCCACCTGGCTGTACAGCATTTCTACGGCCTGGTTGTTGTTCCTTTCTCTGCCTGAATCTTTTTCTGAAAACAGGATGCAAACACACAGCCAAACAGGATGTTGTGCAAATTAATATGCTAATTTTAGCTTGGGGACAAACACTGTTGCTGTAGGAGCAATATTCAAAATCTTACCGCATTCAAATCACAATCGGACATGTTGTGACCCAAGACTGAAGGGTCATCGAATGTTGCAACTCACTTTGCATTGCGCTTTGCATTGGCTAAAGGTCTCTGTGACCACTTTCATCGTACAGTCACACTACCACCTGAGGCCCTGGGGTGGGGTGTGACAGTAAATGGTATTACTGTGGGGGGCTGTTAGAGTCCTGCACAGCTAGCCTGCCCACTCCTCTAACCCTGCCCATCCCGCTCCATGGGACATTGAAATATCAAAGGCAGACTTAACCCAAAACTCAGAGAAGCTGTGGTCTCCACCCAAGTGAGCACGCACACGCTTAATGCAGAAAATGTCCACGTTTTGCTTTGACGTTGAGTTCTGGCACAGATTTTTTTTTTTTGGGCATGGTTTTCAAAATGCTTAATGGTTGATTGGAGGAAAAATAAACTGCATTGTATTTCATTCGGTTCAGCGCTATTCTGACACAAGCGTTTGTTTTAGTGACGGTGTCTTTCCCACGCAGGCTCATATGCAAGCGTACTGAATGTCCATGCCTCAGTAGAAGGTGGACTGTTTAGCACGCATACCCAATCAAATCCAATCAATCTGTGTTAGTGTGGGTTTGTATTATAATTGACTTCAAAGTCCTCTCTTTCTACAGCTGAAAACATTGTCTGGTTTTCAGCTGGAATGAAAAATACCACAAGACAAATACTTTTCCGGTCTACTCCTCCATGGTCAGTGCTGCACACCAGGAATGAAAGCTTTGCATTCCTTGCAGGTTGCAATAATAAGGAAACCACTTTTTACCCATGTTAATATACAGTAGAAATGTTATTTTTATAGAGCTTTTGACTCCCTGGAGCCATAAAAATTAGCCGTCACTGCAATTAAGAAAGTTTATACTAACATATGGAGGACTTATTGATTAAAAAAATATATATTGCATACAATACCAGACAGTACTACAAACATACACAGCTGAAGCTCATCCCAAAAATGCTACAGTTTTAGCAAGGTCCTGGTCCTTTTGACTATTTGTCCATTGAACTTCACCAGTTTTGTTCTGTGTGAAGCTATCATTGAACCCTGAAGCTGTTGAAAAGTTTGGTTCTCTGTTAATAAACCAATAAGTAGTATCAAGAACCACAAACGACTCCTTTTTATAGGCCACAGGGTTATGCTTCTATAAAGTACAAGTCGTGAATATGCTCGACAGCTGTCTGACGACAACACACTGGCTCGTTGTACATTTTTTTCTTGAGTTTCTCTCCTACTTGAAATGTTATCTCGTCAATGTGGGTGTGAGCTTACTGCATGGTGACTAAGATATCGACTCTAAATGAGGACTGGTACTGAGTGCCCTCTTGATAATTCTAAAATGTAAGCCTGAGTCATGGAGAAGATGAAATACAGCTGTCTACAGTCTAATCTATAAACCATTTAAATGAAATAATGTAATGAAACATGTCTATTTTATTAGGCTAATAATAGAATATGGGGGGAAAAAAGCGAAAAGCCATCTGTGAGTGATTTTCTGCCATGAGATGACATCAGACTCTTGTGTATTGCCTCCACAGACTGGGCATGATGGCGAGGGCCAAGCTGAGGGTGTGACCACATCAGGCAGAGACTGCTGAAGTAAGCAGGAGCCTCGATACACTAAACCACCTACTGCAGCCGGGAAAGATGGGAGAGACAGAGGAGGAGAAGGACAATGTGGGGAAGCTGTTTGAGGACTTTGTTCAGACCTCGACCTGTAAGGGAGCCCTTCAGGCCTTCAACGTTCTCTGTAGGAGGCTGGACATCGACCCCGCGGACAATGTCAACTTCTACAGCAGTCTGAAGGCGAAGGCCACCTCGTGGAAGGCCAAAGCACTATGGAGTAAACTAGACAAGAAGACGTCCCACAAGGAGTACAAGAAAGGCCAAGCCTGTGTGGGCACCAAGGTACATTTAATTATAACTTTGTATCGCCACAAAGATATTGATGATTGGTATTAATATTGGTGATTTGTTTCTTTTCACATGGACCAAGTGTGCACTGTGTTTTGTTTAATTGTTTTTGTGTGGACACGCATCTATTTTAAGAAGTCTTCTTTGTGGTGCAATCAAGGACCCTCCACTATCCCAGAGTGTTTCTGCCAAACAGCAGACTTTAAATACAAGATACAATACACATCTTTCTTATTTGCTTTACAAATATACTTTAGCTTGTAAATGTAAATTAGTTTTCAGCTACAATAGCAGAGTTTTCCACTGCAGTAACATCACAATGATGGAGCTGACTAAATGTTCACTCTGGTTATCTATCGCAAGCATGTCTGTCCAAGTTCATTTTCATTGTGTGCTGAAAAGTAAAAATGTGTTTTGTGCACTGAAAGCAGCACAGACAGCACGGCTAAAACGTGTCTGTATGGTCCTTTTTAAAGCCTGAAATCCTAAAAAGGTCTAAAAGTTTTAAACAATCAGCACTCTGTCTGTTTAAGTACTCCTACAGAGTTCTATAGATATAATATATATAACTTTTCCTGCCCAGACACAAACCATCAACACTCACTCTTTCACTGCAACAGCTCCCAACATACAGGACAGGAAATTAAAGAGATATTGCTTTGCAATTGTTCTGTCCCTCTCAGACAGGTGCTCCATGACAGAGCTGCACAGAATGGAATACAAACATTAAATTATATCATGGACAAATGCATCACTGAACCGTCAGTGTACCCGTCATATGTATGCATTTAGCCATGTAAACAGTAAAATGATACACATCACAGCTAAGAAACATACACACTGTACATCAAACCCAACAAGCAACAGATGTTCACATAAATGAAACATGACAGAGAGTTTTATAAAGAAGAAAAACACAGTGACAGCTGTGCACTGCTTCATCCAACTCTGTAGCTAAATAACACAAACAGTCAGAGAAGAAATTATAGACAAAAGACAAATTCCTTAAGCACATCTAAGAATAGAGCTATTGAGGAGCTCTCCTTGACTTGAATTATGAAGAGATGGCTGCATTCGGGACAAAGAAACCGTGTCAGGGTGTGTGTGTGTGGGGGGGGGGGGCACTTGGCAGTAAAGGTGATGAGGGAAAGTAGGAAAATCTGGAGGAGTGTGATTACCTTTCAGGCATCAGCTGCCTCCAGCTTGTTTTTACTGCGCAGAGAAACAGACAGCATCACTCAGCAACTATGATTATTTGGCCCCAGTTGTTCTGAGGGTGTGCTCTGCTCTTTATAGGCTCTTCCTACAACGTTGGAGCAAGGCCCAGATTGTTATTAAAGTGTGTTTTAAAAGCTCCAGTGTGAGCTCAGTTTTACAGGTTCTTTAAGCCAACACCAAAATAGGAAGAAACAAGGTAAACGTTTGAAGAAAGTGTGACTTTCCCTAAACTTCTGAGCCAAAAGCTTTCAGTTCACAGGGTTGTCTTATAAAATGAAAATTGGTACTATACTACTGCTTTAGTGGCACCAAAGTAGTAAACCAGATGTACAAACAGTGCATTATTAAAACACTTACTTATTGTGAATTTTTTCTTCTTTGCTTATTAATTTCCACACATATGCAGCACAAGTGCAGTATGAAGCCCGTTTTAATCACTCTGTGGTGGAGCGACATTCTGCTTTTACTTGATAACTAATTTCTCCTCTCCCTGGGAGAATCACAAGGTGACGACACATGGTTTTATGGCAACTCAGCACTTTAACAGTGACAGATGTGATATCACTCGGCGCCTCGCCTTCATATATCCACTGTAGCAGCAATCTTTAAAGGATGTGATGTCATCCGTGTTTTATGGCGCGACACAGCTGGCTGCTGTGACACCGCCTCATAACCACCGTGCAATTCTTCCTCATAAGGATTCACTGTGCACAAATACATTGCAAATTTATCTTTTTTTATAATGTGATGTTGTGAATCACTCTCGGCAGACTTAATCAGAGCCCTGTGACACATTGCCCCTTTTAACCCCGAGACTGTAAAACATCTTGAGTCAACAAAAGAAGTGCATTCAAGATATCTAGTTTTATTTCAAATTTAATTTAAAGGGAAGACAACTTTCACCTCCATCGGATCCATGTTGAGCCCCGATTCAGTTTGCTGCACAGATATCAGATATTGTCACACTTTGTCAGACAGTTTCACACTTGTGTTGTATTGTTTGTGTTCCCTGTGGAGCAGAAATGATTAGTCAAGTATGAAGACTCATTGAAAAATCATTTACAAAATATTTCATGCACAATGCTTCTCAAATGTGAATATTTGCAGATTTTCTTTGTTAAATATAACAGTAAACAAAATATTCATGGGCTTGTGACTGATGGTTGAACAAAGATGAATTGATAACATTGTTGTTTAGTTGCAGCTCTAGTGTCCTAACATCTAAATGAAGATGCTGTGATAGTTAAAGAGCTGCTTGTATTAGCCACACTGTCAGCTGAGATGAAAAGGTAAACAGTGACACTCTGACTGACGGATAGGGTTCATTAATAAGGCGGGGGACAAATGTGAGCAGGGCGAGGTGGAGCTGGGATGAGAGCGAGGTCATAAGTGGGAAGTTGAAAGGAAGTTAGTGTGTCCTGACTCAACAGATATGGAGCAAGCTGTCAGCAAAAGCCTCATATCTGGAATAATATATCCATGGAAACGGGCTTAAACAAACAGCCTGTTACTGCAAATGGCTGATAGACGGATGAATACAGTTTACATAAAAATGTGCACACTGTGAACGTCCATCTGAATAAACTGAGTTAGTACTGTGCACGTAAATTACGTTTTCAGCATCCTTCTATCACTGTCTCTGGCGGTGTAAATAATACAATTACTCACCTTTTTGTTGAGACAAAAAAAACGTAGCCAGCAGGAAGGCTTGTCCAGGCAGCGCCTCCACCACCTGTGTGTGTGTGTGTGTGTGTGTGTGTTTCACACCTGAAAATACCTCATTCTGATAACCTCAGGCCACACATGATGACACCCTGTGTTCCTCATCACCCACATCCGCTGTGAAGCCACCACAAGGTTTAACCACACACCCACAGAGGGAGAATATGGAGTGACTAAAGCGCAAACATCTTGTTTTTGGTACAGGAGCAGAGAGCCATTTAGGGTATGATTTGGGAACTCACACTGGGTACTGTGTATCAGCCCCCAGTGTTTTTGTCTCACAGAAGGGATATGGGCGGATGGCACCCTCATCGCACTATGCTCACTGTGTGTCATCGTGTTGGTGGACGCACAGGATTGCAAGTGAGTCCTCCTGTTCAAATATGCTGCAAACCCCTGTGTGCATGCTGGTGGGAAGGTCGGGCAGAGTGGTAGCTCTTTGTGCTGTTGGGAGTCTTTCATAGAAAAGGTGAAAGAAAAGATACCTTCAGCACTATTTTGGTGAGGCTATCCAGACAGGAGACTGTCCACCTTGTTCAGCACAGCAGGGGGAACCTTCAGAAGTGGTTTGGTTCTGGATTAAATGTCACAAGAATAAAGACACACACACACACACATCTCCTCTCTCCACAATTCTCTATAATGCCTCTTGACATGTTTAGAAGGAAAGAAGATAGAGTTTTCCAGCACACGTGCGTCACTCCTTTCATCTATCTCTCAAGAGGATGATGTCATGTTCGAGCCACACATTCTCAGACAGGCGCCGTAACCTCAACCAACTGACTTCATGCATTTTTTTAACGAACCTTAGATATGTAAAGGTTGTAATAATGGTTTCGGTTGATGTTCCTCCTCTTGGCCATGTCCTGATGAATGCACTGCTTCAGGGTTGTGTAAACTCTCTTTATGTTTTACTAACAATCCTTGCACACACATGAAGGTCTGGAGAAGTCATCTTAAGGCTGCAATGATCCTCGGAGTCATAGTCTATCCTGCTGAAGTGTCCTTGAGTGAGACACTTGGCCTCTAAATGCTCCAGAGGGGCAGTAAAGTGCTGCTTCCTGTGATGATGTATGTAGATGTTATAACGCTCCCTGGCATGTTAATAAACTAGTAAGCAGTGAACCATTTTTCATCTCGGCCTCTTCTGCAGGAAAAGTCGGAGCCGTCTGTGATTATAGACGACTCCATGATGTAGCTCATGTCTCTGTGCCTTGTGTAAGTAATGAGGTCAATTTGTCGTTCTCTTTTATTTAGTGCTTAATCATCGGAGGAGGCCCCTGTGGCCTGCGGACAGCCATCGAGCTCGCTTTGATGGGTGCCAAAGTGGTGGTGATTGAGAAGAGAGACTCCTTCGCCAGGAACAACGTGCTGCACCTTTGGCCCTACACCATTCATGACCTACGGGGCCTCGGGGCCAAAAAGTTCTATGGCAAATTCTGCGCAGGGGCCATAGACCACATCAGTGAGTATCTGACTTTACAGAAACAAAGCACGCTGCTGTTTTTTTTGCTTTTCATGGTTAAGTCCAGTGGACCATAAATGGAGCTGATCGATTGATTCTAAAACCACTTCTAAGAGAAGGAAATAAAGAAAGAAAATGATTATATTATTAAATACAATGACTTTACTCTGTATGAAACACTGATGTGTGCGTCTGTGTCTAAAAGGCATTCAGAAGCTGCAGCTGGTCCTACTGAAGGTCGCTCTGATTGTTGCAGTGGAGTTTCACATCAATGTGGAGTTTGTGTCGCTGTTGGAACCTCCAGAGGATCAGGAAAATGAAGGTATCCTTGCACACGTCCAAACAATAGACCCGACAGTGCTTTATTCACCCGCTGACAGATGTTTTATGATCTGCAAGTTTTGGGAAGATAAGGAGATTTGAGCAGCAGGATAAAGCTACATCAGTTTGTCAGACAGATACTGTGTAGCTTACTGGAGGGTCTGTATTTACTCTCCCACATTGTATTTTAGTGCTCTGCTCTGCTTGTGAGGCAGCAAGGGACTTCTCAACCTGCAGTATTTAATTTCATTGACAGCCACTAATAAACAGGAGACAAACATTGGCACTGATCTAGTTTTTCATCATATTTAGATGAAGTTTGCAGAGGTCAAGTATATTGACTTACTTTACTGTTCAAATGCCTGCTGTATACAGCACCCACCTATCACATTAATACCAATAAATAAACATTGTTCCCTTTTTTTAAAGCAAAATGCAGCGGTAATATCTTCAACTCTCATGTAATGATGTTTTTCTGACATTCAGCACTTCACATGGGCTTTAGACTCTCAGGAAGAAAATAACTTACATGCTGTAGTCAGGTGTTGTCTCCTCAGCTATAATAACTTTACACTGATAACAGCGAGAGCCTTGCCTAAGTTTAGACACAGACTTATCCCTCTTGTTCTGCTGTGACGAACTTAGCTGTGCCCTTGACATCATGGAATGCATTTTCCACATGGCGATATTACACAACAAACTGCCAAACCGTTACTGTGCTGGTCTCACACGCTCCTGTGCCACACACACTGCCCTACTTCAAACAACTAATATTACATCTGAAACAATGTTTTGTTCGTTAGTCAAGGTGGCAGGCCGGATCCAGTTGGCTTTCATTCAGCATTCCTTTGTAATACATCTCATGAAAAGCTAAATCTTTCCGCATTTCACCGGCATCGTAGCAACACAATGTCATCAGTGTTTAAGTGTGCCATTATATTTCTCTCTGCTGACATCTGTCTTGACTGAGACACTGTCCTTAAGCAAAAGTACCAAGCTTGTATCAGTTGACATTCTACGGGCTGATTGTTGAACTACAACACGAAGGAAATAATCCTCGGATTTATATTATGTGTCTTAATCCTTCTCTGTCTTTGTCTCCATCTCTCAGGGCTTGGGTGGAGGGCTGCAATCCGACCTGCTGATCACCCCGTGGCTAACTTTGAGTTTGATGTCGTGGTGGGGGCTGACGGACGAAGGAATACTCTGGAAGGTGAGAAGCCTGCAAACAAAAGGGGTGAACAGTAAAGATGCCTCAAGGATGTACTTGAGGATATAAAGTTACCTGTGTCTGGTCAAGGAAGTAAGAAGAAGTTAAAATATATATAGTACATGTGACTTTATTTTAAGGGCTGTCCATGTTCATGTGTTTGTATTATTGTGAAAATCTCTGAAGCATCACTTGGAGCAAGAAAGCCTTTTTTAGAGGATAATACCCAGCATATCTTCTGTTTACTGAATAATGTTTCTGGACTCTCACTTTGAACAACTTGTGCTGCATTATTTCTGTTGTGAAGCTATAAATGACGATCACCTTTTGTAAACTTATACTTGTTTGAAGCCATTTATCTCTCCCACTGGCAAAGGTTATTCATCAAACTCTGTACATAAATAGAGGCGAGCTTGGGCTCGATGAAGTAGCTGATGCAATAGCGCTGGACTCTCTTTGACTCTTTGTCCCTCTGTTTCGGTCTCCCTCCTAAAAATGCTGTCATCTAACAACCAATTCGCATCAGATGCTTATTCCTAAAAAGGGCATTTTTGGCCAGGACAAGCTGTTTAGCTCATTCTTCAATTATGATGAAGCCTGGGGGAAATGATTTTCCCCTGCAGTCAGCCTGCTTTTGAGCAGCCTTTGTGGCCTAGCTACGGTAACGCAGAGTTAAATACAATCAGATCTGCACTGCAAAGAAGAGACGGAGAGGGGAAAAGCTCCTCTGAGATTTTAAACAGTGACATCATGTAGGAGTTGTGCCGTTTAACCTCTGCCCCAAATAAGTACTTTCACTCTCTCATACATCACTTTGTAGTAAGCAACCAATCCATTTCCTTTTCCTTACTGCTCGTACAGCTTTAGATTAGTGACATTGTTGGTGAGTTCTTGCTGGTTTGAAAATGTCATTTTGAAAATCTAGCAGTGAAACGTTGAACCTGGGTGTTAATGTTTGATTTGATTGAAAGTTAGCATTGAAAGAACCTTTTGAATTCTGCTCCTGTGTCCCTGTATTGTCTTTCACAATATTTCAAATAGACTGTTGTCAAAAAATCTATTGACCTGGTTCAGTATTGCGCCGCATCGTTTGTATCCTATTTTGTGAAGATATGAATAAAATTAAATTTCTTTCTAAAAACTCTGAACAAAATGAAAGACTGTTGTATGGTATGGATGTTCTACAACCTTTACTACACTTGCAGTTCCGAAGGTTAATTGAACAAAAGCCTTTTAACTTTGATGATAGGATTTAATTCCTGGTGCTTCTTACAATCCATGGCTTTTGTTCCCTCGGCTATATAAAGGCTTACCTTCAGCTGCCTCTTATCCAGAAATAACTGCCATGTAATTATGGTTTAAGGCTAGATTTCTTTTGGTTTTGACAGACAAGCAGATTGGACTGGTTTGCTTGGCCCCTTCTTTTTTTCTTTTTTTTTTGTTTCCTGATTCTCTGTTTCATTCGTTATCTGACTTTGTCTTTTTCTCTCCCAGGCTTCAAAAGGAAGGAGTTCAGGGGGAAACTGGCGATAGCCATCACAGCCAACTTCATCAACAGGAACACCACTGCTGAAGCCAAAGTAGAAGAGATCAGCGGTGTGGCCTTCATCTTCAACCAGAAGTTCTTTCTCGACCTTAAAGAGGAGACAGGTGGGAGAGGAGCTCAGTCAAACTGCCTCACTGTGGTGTTAGCTTCCATGAATATGAATTAGATTCTGATGGGTTTCCTTAATAACAATTGAATCCCCCTTTTGTGCTTTTAAAGTTTTTTCGGTCAATTGTCATTTGTTGCAGGTATCGATCTGGAGAACATTGTGTACTACAAGGACAACACGCATTACTTTGTCATGACTGCCAAGAAACAGAGCCTGCTGGACAAGGGAGTCGTCATTAATGTAAGCAGAACATGGGTTCAGCGATCCGTAGTGTCCTTTTTTCACAGTCGTATTTTTTTAACCGTAGTTTTGTTCATTTTATCATAATAAAAACGAATCAATGATTCAATCAAATGCAACAGCCCTTCAGCTCTTTAGGTTGGGAGATAAATAGCATGGCAGCCAATGATTGCATTAGTTTTGATTAGATACAACCTGATAATCAGACTTATTCTCTTTGAATCTTCAAAATAGTTGATGTGGGTTCGCACTTCAGTGGTCTACAGCCAGGCTAGTTGTATTCATTTCAGTGTATTGTGTCCACAATCTGTACTCATAAAAGCCCCTTTGTATATGTAAATGTGTAAGATAATAAAAATGATTTAGTTTTGGCATTACTAGAAAATTCAAAGGGAACAGATCATAAAGAAAATAATCTTGGTCAGCTCAGACTTAGTCGGTGTGAACTTCTCCTGACGGTCATGCTTCTGTTCAACAGGATTACATAGACACCCAGATGCTGCTGAGCAGTCAAAATGTCAACCAGGAAGCTCTTCTTTGCTACGCCCGAGAGGCTGCTGACTTTGGCACCAACTACCAACTTCCCACGCTGGATTTTGCCATTAACCACTGCGGGCAGCCAGATGTAGCAATGTTTGACTTCACAAGCATGTACGCCTCTGAGAACGCTGCTCTGGTCAGGGAGAGGTCTGGACACCAGCTGCTGGTAGCACTGGTTGGCGACAGTCTACTAGAGGTAAAGAAGGGCAAGACGTCAATAGCACTGTAAAACTCAAAATCTCACCAAGTATATTTGTCTAATTACTAGTTAAAATATCTGATAACACTTAATATAAGACACAATTGACTAACAAGTAACATTTCAGTGAGCTGTAGGAACATATTTCCAGACAGTGCATTTTGAATACGTTATTAAATGAAAAAATACTACTTTTGGGCATTACAGGCTTATTATGACATAAAACACTTCCTAATGAAATATAGCTCAAAGTTAGTTTCCCCAGCTTATTTCAAGATCTCTTTTTATCTTGAAAGGCCTAAATATTCCATTTCATTTCAAGAAATCTGCACAGTGGTTTGGTGGCTAACACTGTCGCCTCACAGCAAGAGGGGTGTGGAGTTCGTGTGGAGTTTGCATGTTCTCCTCGTGGCAGCGTGGGTTCTTTTAAACGGATTATAAGCACTTAATGTCTTTTTTTTCCAGTGTGAGTTCAGTTCAGGTGAGTGTAAGAATCTAGCACAATGCTGAGGAGCTTGACTGCCTAGGAAAAGAAGCTGTTCCACAATCTGTTTTGTTACACAAAGACATGTTTTGCTGTAGAGTGAAGAGTCTGTGAGAAAAGAGACGGAGGTCCTTTGCGATGCTGGCAACTGTTGTTGATGTTCCTTTTTCAGTCTGTGGGCTCCTCCACCTCTTTGTATAATAACTCATTCTTGATGATGATGATGTTGCCAGTATGCACACACCTGAGCACTTGGATAATTGTGGTGGTCCTGAAGCGCACAGTTGACAAGCACCATTCTCAGAAAAATCTTAAATGTGCTAAACTCGGAATTCAGAGCATATACAGAACATCCAAACGCCTCTCAACATGGCTACGGCTGGGTGGGTGTTACGCCTTCACAAAAACAAACCATTTTGCACTTAAGCCCCATCGCCTGAGCCTTAATAATGTAATGCTTGTCTCATTCAATGTATAATAAGTAATGTCTGTCTCTGTTGTTTTGCCTGACAAATTAAAAAAGAAAGAACGTCAACAGTCTCAAAATCATATTGGCATATGATGCCTAACAATATTTTGTGCTGCTAATTGATTTTCAGTCTGATCACAATATTTGCAATAATGATTTTGTTGCTTTAAAGTATGTAGATGTTGATGTTGTTTTGTCTCCTCTCGTACGCTGACACACAATTATAATCACATACACATTATGTGTTCCTGTGCAGCCCTTCTGGCCCATGGGCACGGGTTGCGCCAGAGGCTTCCTGGCTGCCTTTGACACAGCCTGGATGGTAAACCGCTGGGCTCAGGGTCGGACAGCTCTGGAAGTGCTGGCAGAGAGGTACACACACACACACACACATTTTATGTCTTAGAAATATAAAAGTGCGTGTTTGCATATTTACGTCATCTGATACCGTTGGAAATAACACCATGTATCTTGTTTCTTTGTGTTTCTATAGGGAGAGTATTTACAGGCTACTTCCACAGACAACAACTGAAAACATTGCCAAAAACTTTGATCAGTACACCATAGACCCTGGGACGCGATACCCCAACCTCAACTCCTCTTGTGTCAGGCCGCACCAGGTGAGAGGGAGTACTCACTGTGGCAATATAACACTCTTCCTAACATCTATCCATCCATTTTCATCACATATACACAACGTCTTGAATTTGTTGTTTGTAATCGTTTTCCTTTCCCTTCCTGTTTCAGGTGCGTCACTTGTTCATCAGCAAAGAGTTGAATTCCTGCTCTCTGGAGCGTGCTGCTACCATACGTCGGCCTGTCAATCTCTGCAGACGAGGTAAATCTAACTAGACAGGATCTGTAGTTCAAAGCACAGATTTGCTGACCTTTCTTTATATTATTAAGTAGAATCTGACTGATTGATTAGGGTTTCCACTCTTCTGTTACTTTGAACGGATCCTCATATGGTCAACAGAGAAAGCTTTTAAAGAAGAGCCACCGGGTGTCCAACACAGTTATCTTGCTCTTCAAGTTTTTGAAGAGCAAGGGTCAAACACAGGGTCCTTTTAAACAGGGATGTTTAAAAAGGACCCTGTGTTTGTATTTTAAAAAATATACTTACTAACAGTAACACAGAAGCTCTATATGCTGAACTAAGCTGTTCAACTGAAGTAACTCTCGAGTCATCAAAGGCTGCGAGGAAGTACATGTCCAGACAGAAATGACAAAGATGTGTGCATACCTCAGCACCACATCTGTCATGACCTTATTTACTGGCACGCCATGTGTTGGTTCATGCTTGTGGCATCATATCCTCTTCAGCCTCTCTGAGGGTCTAGATTTTCTAACACAGCATAAATTAATGTCAGAAGTTATTTGAGAAAGAACTGCTGTGTTTTTTTGAAAAGTCTAACTAGCCATGTTTCTGTTGTAGAGTCAGAGATCAGACCGGCGAGGCTGCTTACCTGGTGCCAGAAACAGACCGAGGGCTACAGGAATGTGACGATAACAGACTTGACGTCTTCTTGGAAAAGCGGTATCGCTCTCTGCGCCCTCATCCACAGCTTCAAACCCCAGCTGATGTACGTAACACACGTCAAATGAAATCACTACCAGCCTGCAGCGCTGCATCTTTCCATCTAAAACCTGTTAACATCATCTTATCTCTTTACAGTATTAAACCCAGACATACATTCACATTGACAAATGTGTTGTTGTTTTTCATAACATCTAGTTGTGAGGAATTTAATTCTTATGGGTGTGTTAACTATGCTCGGCATGAGAGCAACTCTTTTATCAATGTGTGTTCTCTACCTCCTCATAACTAAAACACTCAACCCTGTTGAAAGTGCTGATAGATGTGAAGAAGACTTCATACATAGCTGTCTTTTGCGTAAACCTAGCTGGTAGTACAGAGTGCAAACAGAGGAGTTTTTAGAGGGCAGGTGTGTACATTTCACACGTTTTTACCAAGGCCATTTTGTAAGTGAGATTACCAACTAAACTGAAATAAATACTGGTTATTTCAGTACCTTTTTATTAATGTGGATCCTCCAAAAATATTATTGAGTAGTCTTTCATTCTAAATAATGGTCCTTCCTATCTGTTTATCTGGAGCCATGGATAAAAACAACTCATGTGGGATTTGGTGTACTTTATCACCAACTTTTGGGACAAAATCTTACCTAAAAAACAGAAACCGTGCATTAGTTTCCACTTTTTAGAGTTAGACTGCCTTGCACGGCATGGAATTAGCCAATGCAACTGTAGATTAGTACATTTACAGATCTAATTATATCCTCTCACTCTTTAATTATTGCCTTCATACCTCGCCACATGCCACTACAATTTCATGTGGTCCTGTGAGTTTCCAGGAACTACTGGCATTTTTCCCCTTCCCTCCTCCATATGCATGCCTGTCAGCAGAGCAGGCTGCAGAGAGTTGAGCAGGTTCGTAGAAAAGAAAGAAAGGGAGAAAGAGCAAGCCTCTGCACTTACAGAATAACACCAACGCCTGTGTGTGCTGCTGCTAGGTTACTGCCCCCCTCTTTACATTATCTCTGATGGTGTCTGCACACCGTCGGTGTAGGTAAAGACATCAGAGCTGGGTTTTTCTGCCAAGTAATTTGCAGCCATTTTCTCCTGCAATATGAGAAACAAGTTCTTCTGCAGGGCTTAAAATAGATTGAATAAGTTAAGTTTCAGTATAAAGTCATTCTATTGTGCTTACCTCAACTCTTTTCATATCAGTGTGCATATTATCTTACACTCTGCCCAACATCAGTCACCTGACGCCTACATGAAATGGAAGTCAAGAAATAATCCTTTAAAGAATCTCAGCCCTTCAAACCTCACTGTTACATTCCTGCCTCATTATTCAGTGAAATTCTGCTGGTCATGATACTGGAAAGTCTGCATTTCAGAAACAATAAGAAGTGAACATATGTTAAAAGAAAATCTAATTAATTAAGTAAATATCATTATGTATGCATGGCAGAATGATCAGTGGAAATGCAAACCAGAAATAGACGGAGGTAAATGGTTTCACAATCAAAATGTAAACCCTACTGTGGCTGAAACAGTAACTATGACATACAGTATGTACTCAGAATCTGTTTTTATTACCTTCCTCTTACTCGAGCCACCATTACTGTCTTTTTCCATCAGAGATTTTGACTCATTAATCGAGGAAGACCACTCTGCAAACCTCCAGCTGGCTTTTGACATCAGTGAGCGTGAATTTGGGATCGGATCATTCACATCTGTGAAGGAGCTGAGTCCTGATCAGGAGTTGGATAAGACCAGGATGATCACCTACCTGTCCAAGTTCTACGAGCTGTTGCGTGGCACACCCCTACCTGCCTCAGGTAGTCTGCTCTACTGTTCTCTACTCTACTCTACTCTACTCTACTGTATTGTAATCAACTCTGTAGTTGTCTTATCTTCTCTATTTCTGGTCTTCATCTTCTTCAATGTATTCTATGATTAAAATGTTTAGAAAACCAAAATTCCAGTGAGAGAGAATGTATCAAATTCCATTTGGTTTCTTCTAAAAATGTGTGTGTTGTGCAGTCCTATTAGTCAAGTATGGTGCTGGTATGGCATGAGAGGAATGTGTGTCTGTACCAGAGTGGACTTCTGTAGTCTGGGAGTCTTGACGACATTAAAACATCCATCACTGCCTGTCTCTACTGAAAGGATGTTTAATGCTTACCTACAGTATACTTTGTTGTTCTATTTAACGTCGGCCAGCCATTCACCTTTCTCTGACATACAGCTGAGTGATTCAATAAGCTTTGAAGTGGCCGCGCATGTAGCGATGCGTCTCTGTGTGATCAGGGCCTATGGTTTTTTTTTGGTTGAACATTGCTCTTCACAAATGCAGTAACTCTTTTTTTCCAGACCACTTATATGACTTTCCTAATCTACATGGCCATTGTTCATTGATATTATCTGACATTTATGGCTGTAACCTGTGGAAAGTATGAAAACTCTAATGCAGCCACGTGTTTTACTGCAGGTTCCAGAGGAGTGGATGAAAACAATGAAGATTATCCATCTAAGGAAGTGAGAAGTAATAATAATGTGCTCAACCTGGCTCTGCCCAGGAAACGGGTACCGAAGGTAACTCCACACTGAAATGTTTCGATCTGATGTACTAAATACAAAAAGTTGATTCTCTCTGACTCCCAATGTTTTTATTTCCAGTTCATATGGGACTCTTTCTATATACATGCAGCATGTCATTGTTAGATGTGTTTTAAAGGACAATATGTCCCTGTCGTTTTTGGCTTGAAGCTCCCCTTCCTTTGACCGTTGGATATTCAGTCTTTCCTTGTGCTTTACAGGATGAACAGAAGTCGGACGGTACAGATCCCATTTACAAAAGGAGGCGGAAATTCTGCAGTTATCTGGAGGAGGTTTGTTGTTTAACTACCTACTTGTAATTTCAAACTTAACATGTAGAAGAAAATTCTGTTGATCTTGATGTAGGATCTTGTCTGTTGCCCCGACTCTCGTCAGGCCACCAATCTGTCGAGTAATGGCTCCGCAGTGCAAGAGGACCGAGAGCCGAAGGAAAACAGGGTGCGCTCAATGGCTACTCAGTTGCTGGCCAAGTTTGAAAGCACACAAAGCCACACCGTCCGGAGAAAACAGGTACAAATACACAACTGTGTTTTAGCCCCTAAGATTAAAAAATATATTAATTTACTGTACTATAGTTATGGTTTTCATTGTTGTCCTGTAATTAAGTTCATATGTGTGAATATACTGTGTATATGTTTTTATTTATCGACAGACAAAATACTTTGTACATCTTTTCTTCATAAATATAGTTAAAAAGGGCTATTTGCCTTTTTCATGGATCATGAATATGTTTTAAACTTGTTGTGAGCTGGAGCTCTGACAGCAGTCTGCGGTTTTAATCTGACAAAACTTTCCTTTTGCTAATTCTACAAAGTCTATTCTTGTCTGTTTTTTTCCAGCATTCATTCTTTTCAGCCTTTTTCTATTTCTGTGCCTTTTTATTAACGGTCTTCCTAACCTTCCTGCAAAATCTCAGTCAGACTGTGAGGAGTCCTCCCCGCTTCAAACTCTTGACCTGGCTGAGGGTCTGCACATTAAACTCAGGCCTCCGATCCCACCTAAACCTCCTCCTGAGATGCAGGTAGTCTGGAGCTGCTAGACGGCAGTTTAGACACACAAACTGTACAAACGGTAATCAAAGGCATCAGGACAGTCTTTAAAACTAGTGACCGTCTGTAAAGCTTCAAGTAAATGAGAAAAGTCAATCATACACACATGCGTGCATGCATACACACACACACACACACACACACACACACAGACATGTATGTCATGTTTATGTGTACGCACTGTACTATATACAGTGTGTACATAAACAACCCATGTTATGCTGAAATTATATAATTTGCCTAAATTAGGAGTTTCCGTTTCTCCTGTAAACAACCTTACTGGTGGTTTTACATTCTGCAGTCTCGACTGACTCGGACCCTCATTTCACACCAGAAACTAAATAAGAATGAAAACTCAAATAAATACAGTTATATATATGTACTTAATCAAGTAAACAATGCAAACTACCTCTTTTGGAAATAAAGTTACGGCTAATATTTGGACAGCAGTACAAAGTTACTTTTTTAAAACTCAAAATAATTCGCATTCAATCTGAGTTAAATGTAGCTATTGGTTGTAGACTCCAAGGTCTCAGATGTCAGACTGCCCCTTCAGTTCTTAACTTCCCTTAAAAGAAGGTTTTAAAAACAACCTGCTTAATTACCATTTGATGATACATAACTCTGGCAAAACATGAAGCAGACAGAATAAAGTGTTAATGCTGTGCTGGCATGACTAACACCTAAAAAAGAATTGCAAAAAAATAGCTTTGAAAATATTTGGCAGCATTGTAAAGCGCTTTGATGATTTGTAGTTAATGGGCTAAAACAAAACCATCTGCGTGGTTCTACAGCCTTTAAGTGAATTCATGTCTCACAGTTTGGTTGCTTGACGAGGAGCTAAACCACAGCTCACATGTGCACTACTGTATATTATCCCTTTCAGTTTGAGGTCAGTATCAGAAAAGCAGCAGATCACTTAGTGCGCCTGCCTCCAAAGACTCTGCCCAAACCTCAGCTCCAGCCTGAGTCCCTGCACCCATTTTCAGTAATGAAGCTCAGACATGTTGATCGGACGCACGCTGAGACGAAGCCCCAGCCTCAGCCGGAGAGTGCAGACCCCCCTGCTTCTTCTCCCTCCTGCCAGTCAGCAATCCATTTCATGTCAAGAGTGCTGCAGCGCCTCAGGGAGGTGGACGAACACGTCTCTGAGGTGATCACTATCTGTCTATCAACTATCTCCTCCTTCATATATTTAACTTCTTCTCTGTTCTCTTTTCAACCCCTTGTGATTGTTGCATGACCTGATCCCCAAAAATGCCCCCGAGTGAATGTTGATTGTATATCATACCCTGATTATACATTTAGGCTTGTGTAATGTGTAGGCAGAGGGTGAAGGCAGCCCCTTAATTGTCCAGCCTGACGAAAATGGCAAGAGCAGGCCTACAGACCTGGCCAAGAGCTGAGACAGGCACATGGGCGGATTACTGGCCAGTCAGAGTCTGTGTGGAACAGGTCGGCCAGGACCGGGCTGCAGGCACTGGCTTACAGGTCTGCCAATAAGCTATTTTGATTATTCAGATTTGCCAAAAAGCTGCCTGTCTTGGCTTAGATCTGCAAAATAGCTTTCCTTATCAAATCAATTAGTGAGTTTTTTTTTTTTGTTGAGAACAGTGGTGATGTGTGAAATATTGAAGCATCTCATCCAGTTTCACCTGGATCTTCTTAAAATAATGAAAACAATCAAAATAAATTTCTACTAATTCACTATTGGAAAAACCTGCCATAAAAAAGGGTTATTTTTGTGACCACTGCTCCTCTTTGTCATTGCAGCTTGTCTGTGTTTTTACATGGTCGTTTATGGGACTTCTGTGTATTCTTACATATTGAAACATTTTCAGTTTTCTTGACAGATGCACCTGCAATTTCCACACGAATCATCTGTCTTTGCTCTGTTTGTTTCACCTTTCTTTCATGTGCAGGTTGTTATGCTTCTTTTATAGCTGACAAAAAGCTGCTAACTGGCTTATACTGTATGTAGGCTAACAGTGTTTGTAATTATAATTAAAGGAATAGTTTGGCATTTTTGGGAAATTTGCTTATACACTTTCTTGCCGAGAGTTAGATGATAAGATACTGCTGTCTGTGTGTTAAGTACAGAGCAGGAGGCAGGAGGTGATTAGTCTGTGTAAGCTAGTCTAATCTCTCTCTGGATCTGGCTCCATACTGTACGTGCTGACATGAGAGTATTGATCCTTTAATTCCAACAAAGTGAAAAGGGGAATTTTGTCCACCCCTGTATTATCAGTGTGTAGATAATCCAACTTTGTTCATAAAGCTTTTCAAATGATCTTACATTTTATGATTATCCTTTTAATTGATGTGCTTTCTATTTTGGCCTTGACGACTCCATACTTCACTATGGCATTTATTAATGTCTATATTTCTTTGGCTGAACCGACGTAGTTGTCTCTGATTTCTGTGCCAAGTCTTTGTGGCTGTCTCTGTTTTCTGCTCCAGTACAGCATGAGTAACCACATCAAGTGGGGTGTGAAATTAACGTAATAAGGCAGCTTTCTTTCCACACACCGACGCTATTGTTCTTGTCCCAACAATAGTCTACACACTTAGCTGTCAAATCCTGCTTCTTATTGGGAAAGCAGAACAGAAAGGTCTTTCATCATTTAACCGTGCGCTGCGTATCAAATGGTTATTAGTCTGCCTAATTATGTCTAGACACAGAAAGCTCCATTTGTTAGTGGGAGAATGTGTCTAACTGTACTGAGGAGGCCAGACTCATGGCTCTTCTTTTTATCCTGTGTCATCCTGCAGAAAAAAGCTCAGACACAACAGGCTAGAGAGTTTCACTCAAAGAGTATAAAGGAAAAAGCTGTTCACCTCAGTGGGTTGTTCTCATCAGACAGCTCTGCTGAACTCAAGGTGACTATCTCAAGCTTGGTGTGTGACGCCACCCTGGCCTTGTTTTTTGCACTACCTGCCCTTCAGTGTATTTGCGTGTGTGTGTATTTGCGTGTGTGTGTATTTGCGTGTGTGTGTATTTGCGTGTGTGTGTGTATTTGCGTGTGTGTGTGTATTTGCATGTGCGTGTGTATTTGCATGTGCGTGTGCATGTGCATGTTTGGCATCACCAGTGATGCATGCAGCCAATTTTCTCCCTCGTCCTTTATTTTTGTACACTTTCATATGTCTAGATGCAGGGAATTCTGTCATAATAATGCAATGACTTTTTTTCATCAAGGTAACACTTAAAGTGACTATATTATATTTTATAATAACAATGTATCAAATGCCAACATTAAAACAATGTGATAGGGGTCAAAGGGCCTCATATTGTTGAACCTACAGAGAATTCATTCCTGAATCTGCAACTCTTCTCCCCTTTACGAGGTTTACATCAAGTGTATCGTGTGACAATAGGACAATAAAGAATATCTTATCTTATCTTATAGTGAGTTTCAGCTCATTGTTTACGATGTTTGGTCCATAATTTTAGTGTTTTGATTCACTCTCACTGCTCACATAGTGTGAACTTTGGCCACAGCAAGCTGCTGTTTTCAGTGAAAAAGCTAAAGAAATCCACTGTACACTACCTGATGACCACCAAACATCAGATAGACACAGATGGCAATTAGCTGATGAACATAGAGTTACTGGAGACCAAAAACCGAGCTAAAAGAAAGGGGATATTTGACTTACATTCATCAGGTGACTACAAACATGACTCAAAGTGAATGATGATGGTTTTCTGTCACTACTGGAGGTGTAAATAAGCAACTGTGTGCGAACAAGTTTGCTATAGCACATGTCGTTCTCAAATGTTCCCATAAAGTTGAAAGAACAGCTCTCTAAAACGCTGCAACAAACGCTGAACACTTAACAACTTGATGAAGTTAAATCTGTTGTACTATTAGACTAGCTTAGTTTTATCTCTGTGTACCTAATAATCTGGCAAAAAGAGGTCATATGCATGATGTAATATTTGTTTCAGCTGTGAAGGCTCAACATATCTTGGTCATCCTAAAGGCAGCACGCAGAGGGCCCGTTCTAAAACAGCTTAAAAAACAAGCATCAAAGCCCAAGATTTACATTGTTATCATGTACTTTCTTAATTATAATGGACATATTTATGAGTTAGGACTGCTGCTTTGCATGAGAGATTTGCTTTTAACTGCTGTTTCTGCCCAGTGTGCTTTTAATTACCAGCAGTCCTCACAGAAGAGAAGCGTGCTTTCTTGTGATGGCACTTTGTGTGTTCCTCGGCTCCACCCAACCCAAACAGCCTGCTCTAACTCAACAGCCAGATTTTACAATTTAATATAAAAGAACAACTCCTGATACCCAGTGTTAGGATTAGTGAGCAGTTGCAAATGAGTCTGAGGCTGTAGACTTTAAGGGGAAGACAACAGTCCCCCTCCCTGAAAATGACCCGACACAGAGTCTCATGGACCTCACCATCACCTCAACTGTCACTCAAAACATCCCCAAGATGATATTAAAACAAGGAGGTGACACTGACAAGAAAAGCATTCATTGAAACAGCTGTGTGTTCCTGATCTTGTCACATTCTCACTCTTCCTGCATGTAATACCACCTGTGTTTCTACACATGCCAACACCTCAAAGTGTAACTAATGCAATGAAGAGTTTCTGGCAAAAGCTATGTGACCTGTGAAAAATATTCAACATGAACGTTTAATCTTGAACTTGGAAAAAGAAACTGAAAGTCTACTTGCTAGCAAAGAAAACCAGGTATGTAGACTACAGGTTAAGAGTTAAAAGTGCAGAAATAAAACTAGATTAAACATATTCAATATTCAAAAAGGCTTTCTGATGAAGAAATGTTTGGAGGAATTTGTTTTTGTGACACAAATTGTAAAGAGAGTTTGTATATTGCATCTTCATGAATGTGCCGTTTGGGTTGTTTATGTGATCTTCTGTTTATGATCTAAGTATTTAATTGCCTGGGTTTAAGTAGTGGTAAATGCTATCTGAAGGATTGAGGTCAGTGTTTTTTTTACATTAGTGCTTATCACTCTGCCTGTACTCTGTTTCCCAGGGCGGCTCAGTACGAAGGGCGTTCCCCCCGTCAGGTGACAAGTGTCACTCATGCGAGAGGCGTGTTTATATGGTGGAGAGGGTCTGTGCCGAGGGGCTCTACTTCCACAGGGAATGTTTCCGCTGTTCCACCTGCAGCTCTGCCCTGCGACAGGGAGCACATGCCTTCGACTCTGAACAGGGTATGTGTCATCCGATATCATCTCTCTGAATCTGAATCCAGATTTTACTAATAAATCTACTTTGTACTGACACTTTGCTGTAATCTTACAGGAAAATTGTACTGCAAACTTCATTTTGATCAACGCAACAATGGGACAAACCTACAGAGGGCTTTTTCTCTGCGCTCAGTGAGTACTTTGCATTTCTAAAAGTATCCATCTTATTCTAGCAATATTTACTGTGAGATTGTGAACTCCTCTGTTGTCTGTCTTTAGGATCTTTCTGGAGCTGGAGCTCAGGAGCTATGTGTTGATGATGGACAGAGCTTGGAGTCCAGCAGCACAGCAGACCTGGAGAGTCGATCCTCAGCAGGTATCTGCAGCTCGTTCATGAGGAAACACCTGAGCCGGCCCCTGAGTGTGATTCGTGCTGTGTGTAACGCCCCCGGGTATCTGTCCCATCGTGTGCGTAGTACAGCACAGGCCCTCGCTGGCCACCTGAGGGACAATGCCCAAGACTATGCGTTCCTGTACGAGCTACTGAGTATGAGCTTGCCCCTGCTGCTTGTTCTACAAGAGGTACTGCTGCAGATGCACTCAGAGGCTGTGCCTGATGGGCCCAGCTCTCTACAGGCTCTACTGCTGTGGCTGCAGGAGCATATAAGGCACAGGCTCCTCTAGACACTCAGCAGACTCCAGCTGTTAATATTTGACTGCAAATGCCAATAAACATGTAGCTGGGGTGCACATTAGCAGGAGAGTTCTTGTCATAATACCATTTGTAGCCGTGCACAAGTAACTTTTGTATTGTTTTACTTTCCTTTTTTTTTTTTTGATGATACTGCTCTCAGTGTCTTGGATGTACTCGTGCATCAGTCAAAGAAGAGACACTGTAGGTTGCTCATGCAACTTTTTTGCAAATTACCACAGGGGTCAATGAAAGCTGCACCAATTATTTTTGCAGTGGGTTTGATGTGGAAACCGTACATAATTTGCACACTTAGAATAAGGTAAACAAATAGATTTAAGGTAGTTAGAATGAAAACAAAACAGGCCAAAGTCAGTGCACTTGATACTGCTGATATCATCTTTGCTGTAGAACTTTTTACGACCTGTCTTAGAAAATTGACCCTGCGGTTAAAATTGCTTAACTCAGGTTATGACTGACTAACTTGATGCACTTTATCTTTGGGATCGGCCTCGTTGGCGCAGCAGTAAACTGTCACATTAAAAAGCCAGCTCTCATGTTAACGCTGACCACCAGACAGGTTTTCTTTTGACTATGCATATGTGCTCTTGACATATCTTTTTTTTTTTTTTTTTTCTTTCTTGTGTATGTGTTTTCTGCACATGTCAACAATTTGCTCATTCTTTTTTTAAACTCTTACCATTCGGTTTACTTTCATGGGCAGTTTTTATTGATTCTTGAATGGATAAAACCAAAGAATCTGTCTGGTGAGTTTCTCTCTCAGTATTTAGTTTTTACTTTGCTGCCATCTACTGTTGACTTTCAGAAAAACTATGAAAACAAAATGATAAACCCCACCCCTTCATTTTTTTTATAACCTCACTCTGTATAACAATACAGACAATTACGTTTTAAATGATTGATTTAAGAATTATTGTTCTGATTTACTGTAGACAATAGAAGCTGGTGAGCATGTTGTGATGTGTTTGAATGTGCTTGCCACTCTTGCCGAAATTGTAAAGCATGTTGTTGCCTCTTTGACTGGAAGCTACAGTTGCTTCCTATCCAGATACACTAATCTAATCTAGCGATGCTTATGAACCCCTTCATGCTCATGATTTTTGTTTATAAAATATTTGAAAATGATATTTGCAAAGACTTCAGGCATTATTGTACGTGTTTACAGCATGATGTGCTGGATATGAAGTTTATGTTTTGTTGTCGGCTACATAATGTTTCATGTTGATTTATTTAATCTGCTGCATGTACTATGAGCTGGTTGACAGTGTTATAAAATACCAAAGAACTGTTCTCACACACACTGACTGGACTTGTGTAACATTTACTTTATACATCTGTAAGACAACAGTCAACACCGCATGTGTAATGGTGCCAACATACAAACATCGTCTTCGAATGAATGTCAGTATTTTACTTTGTTTTCATAAATATTTCCTATTGTAGTGCTTTCAGCCGTTATTAGTGTCTGTATGTTCTCATCTTTCTCTTTTCCTCTTGTTCAGCTGAAGCCTTTTATGAAGAGGGTGAGCCAGCTGGATGGTTAGGAGAAATTCAATTTTAAAGGTGATCACCTGCATGGTCATGTCGTCATGCGTCATACTTGTGATGTGTCTGCAGATACTGACGATAAATAACTGACCAAAAGTGTCTGGTGTCACTTAACGACATCGCTGAAGTGATTAAAAATCTTTGTTTGAAGTTTTGACAAAACTAAACTCATAACTAATGAGCGGCCTCAGCGTTTGTCATTGATCATCCAGCTGTTTTTGGAATGATACTAACTAAGCCTGGTTCAAGACCCCTGAATTGCTGCCTACACCTCCTACTTTTCTAGTGGTCCAAATAGTATGAATACTGAAATTAAAGTCTGATTTCCGCACTAGTACTAACTTGTAAAGAGAAGAAACCAAGGAAACGTCAAATCAGGTTTTATTCCAACTTTATTTTCTCAAAACATCAATTTGTCAGATCAAAATTGGTTCCGTTAGTATTTACAAATAGTTGACCAAACTATTTGCACAAAGGACTATTCTCATTTAGAGCTTTTGATTGTATCACAAAAGTTGCCAGCAGTTGTCAAGGTTTTGCAAATGTTTGAACTTTTATTTCTCCAAGAACTTCCAAGATCCACTTTGACTGTTTTCCAGGTGAGTAGTAATATTTACTTAAATTTGTAACCAACATGAACAAGGACTCTTTAAAGTGCGCACTGTTGCCGTTGTTTGCACTGTTAGTTTCATTAGCTGCTAGCCGCCATCTCAGCTGTTGCCACGTTGAGAGCCGTGGGGAGGCAATCCCTCAATCATATGCTCTGAATTTGACATTGATCAACTTTTAAATAAAAACAAAACAAAGTTATTCAGTTGTTCTGTCAAACTCGCCTTGTATGGTTTGTGCAATGGTCTGTGTAACACTTCCCTGATTTAAAAACAAAAAAAAAAAAAAGTTTTTATTTGTACAGTCATATTTTCATGATGATCTGACAATAACGGCAAAAAACCACTTAACGTTTCCATTTAGAGGTTCAATACAGCACCATTTAGAGAAACCTATTTCGGTGTGTGTGTGCATTGACCTCTGTAACTTTATATTTGTCCTGGTTTATAAAACACATTAGTGGCATTTTTCTGCCTCCTAACTTAAAATGGAAAGTGCATCCCTATTCAGGGATGCAATTTGTGCACAGAGGACTGAACCTCGATTGACTAAAGAAATTGCTGTGATGCATGATTCTACTTGTAAAAAAGTCCTTGACTCTACGACACCAGTTTGGATTCTGTTGATACTTCTGTTCTTCCTTTGCTTTTAGAGTAAATATTGAAGGTTAATTACACTTTAAAAAAAACAAGATGTCCACCATTTAACATTTCCGCCATGGCTTTTACTCGTACTGTTATTTTAATGATAATACATTCTACTGTATCTTCATAAGTATAGATACAGTATATGCAAACACTAAATGGAATAAAGGCACCCTTTTCCATGCATGCCAGTAGCTAAACTGTATTAAATACGCGGAAGTTCTTTTATTTATCTCATTAACGTTGTCTAAGTCAAGGATGAGATCTCGTGGGTTCATATTTCGAGTCATTTTGGCCTGTGATGTTTAGCAGAGAACACAATTTAAACCAGAAGTTGCTGTTTATGCACCAAAAGCTCTACTCCTTAATGCGCCACGACAGCCAACAAACTAACGCATAGCTTTTCGAATGAATTATCCTCTCCATGCCGTGTTGTTCCTATGTCAGCTCTAAATTTATAAATAATGTTTGTGCATCTTTGTTGTTCATCTAATGCTCCTTTTGTGCCATTTCTATTATATCACCCCAAAAAAATAAAATCTTGCTCTTTAGAGAGTACTTACGAGCATTTCAGCCTCTAAAAGCTTGTTTTATGAGCACAGAATGTGACGGAGCCTAACTTTTTAATAACACTTATTGTGCCCATATTACAATGTATCAGTGAATCCCTACATTTTAAAATCAGTAAGCACAGATTGACACCAACAAATCATCAGAGTCTTACGCAGTAAAGGAGATGAGCTACATGAAAATATATTTGATTGTTTATATAATAAATACAAAAACTGGTGATCATTTCTGGCATCAACAAATTAATGTTTTGTCCTCTTTGTTCTGAACTTTTTAATGAATTAACAGTACTGTTGGTAAAAACCGTAACACCTCAAAGATCCTTAACAATTTCAAGATACACATAAGATACACATTTAAAATTGTATGCAGCAGTCAAGAGTGTGCATGTTTACTGATCTACATTACAATGTTTGTTTCTCATTCAGAAGCTGCCATGCAAGTGAGGTGTCGCTTCACCCACAGAGGACTGAGATTTAAAGAATAATTAGAATTCTTCGTGACATTGTTGTATATAATTGTTTAGAATTAATGCTGACTTCTTGAAAGGGTGTAAAACATTTATTCTTGTTTTGTGGAGCGATTCCTGGATTGCTTTTTGTGCCACAGTATTTCTCAATAAATGTTATGTGTTGTTGGCTGATATCTGACTTTGTTTATCAGACTTAAATGATTTTAAGCTGGTTCAGTTTCATTACCTATGATCTACAATGTGATTCTATATAAAAAGTGAACCAATTATCAAACATAGCTTGTCTGTACATCAAACTGGTTTCTGTCTGGTTGATTAAATCATTTTTGCAGCGTTATCTTTAAAATAAAAGATCCCATAGAAAAGTGAAGTCTTTCTTACCGAGCTTGACCAACCAAACTCTTGAATACCCTCGCATCTCTCTCCGTGAGCAGGAATTCACCTCTGTATCTCTGAATAACTGGGCTAAAATCTGGTTGGTAAAGCACATAATAAAAGAGAACTTCCCTGTGTCCTCTTTAGTCCTGAAAGTCTAACATTTTAAAAGGAAAGTGCTCTCCTGTGTCTGGTTAAGGAATGCACTTGGAGCTGCAAGGGCTAAGCCTCTATTGACTTGAGAAAATTGCTTGGTACAAAAGATTAATTTAAGTGTTTAAGTTAAGCACAATAGTATTTCAGAGTGTGAACTAAAAGAAGTCCTTGACTCTACAAAATGAGTTCATATTGTGAATGAAAGTTATTATCGCCTGACTTGGTTAAATAAACTTTTTCAAGTTTTTAAGAATCAAAGAGTAGAAAGACCAACAATTTGACTCAGAGTTTGATGGCAGCACTTTGTGATATAAGAGGAGATGATTTAGCTGCGTAGCCTCGTGTATGTGAAGTAGTCCGAGTGTTACTTCTCTCACCTTATTCATGAATGGGTCATTTAAAGGGCAAAATAGTACAAACGCATCCAGATATTGAATGGAATACATCTTACTGGTGTGACCGCTGTGTGTTTTACTCTCTGTAATTCTCAAACTCAAAGTAGATGTGAGCTTTTCATATTTTAAGTTATAAATGTGTGCACAGTGTTATGTTTTTTCATATTTTTCTTGTACTCTCTTTCTCTGTAATAGCGTTTGTATCTGATCTTTAGACTGGAGCTGGTCAAAATTGGTTAAAAATATTTTCAATAAAAAACAGAAATTCAGATTTGTTTAAAGGTGTTAATGCAGTTACTTGTTACTTTGTGTTCAGTTTAGCCGCTGTCACTTTAATATTTAATTCGGTACCGACAGCAACACCCAGCAGATTTTAGGATTTGAGAGCAGGAAATACATACAGCCTTCATCATTCGACTGTATACTTTAGAAAAAGACACAGACACACAACAATTTTACACGTGAAGCCTGCATGTTACACACTTAAACTTCAGCTATTGTTGGTCTCTTACAAATACTTTGAGATTCTGAAATATGAGAAGTGTAAAAGTCTTCATCTTACAAATAAAAAGTAGAATCCATAAGCAAACTAAATAACTATTGCTTAATTCAAGACACTTGGTCTGGTATGACCAATGGCTGTTTGCAAACTTTCGATATTTCTGTGTAAATGACATTACTGAGTCAGTTTTCTGACTTTATTTCCTCCTTATGATCTCATTCCATCTGCTCCCAGCCGGATCACCTAATGATAGCGTCTGTAAAATAGCAGCGAAATGTGGGGAAGTCCAATGTGGAATTGTCCTGTAATTGCCACTTAAGACCACAGGGGTCGCTGTTCAGCAATAGTTGTGTGGTCTCGTGTTACGTTTATAAAGCATAATTGATATTGTATAATAACCATGTATGAGATGACAATGTGAAAACAATGTTACAATGTGAAAGTGGTCGCTTGTAGTGATGAACCTGAAGTGAATCATCAGCTGAATCTGCAGCTCCTCTCAGCGTTATGGAGCTTAATAGAGAGTTTAATTAGGCTACTGCAGGTAAATACAATTTATTAATTTGGCATCAGTAACTACTAAGCTGGCGCGGCTTTCCAACGCTGAAGCATTTCGTCCTCCAAACAACCACGTTGCCAAGTCCTGGTGAAGAACTCCAGACAAACTCAGCTGCAGAGGAGGCCGGTATACATTGAATTTGAATATATTTCGGCATCTGTCCACAGACTGTTTTTCTCCTCTGTGTTTTTTTTTGCTGTTCATATTTGGATACAATCTGGATATGTCAAAAAACGGTATTGGGATTTAGAGTGTTTATATCACGGTGGGGCAAAAAGGCAACAGGGGATGGAACCAAATGCAGGGAGACACGGGAGCAGAAGGATGATAAACAGTGATTTTAATAAAGAAATATCCAAAACAGAACTTACTTACAGAACTTACTACAAAAAAAATGAGTAACTGAAAAATCCAACAGGCAAAGTAATATGAAACAGGACCAAGTAAACATGTGACATGACATGTAAGACATGTGTACAAGGGCCATTAACAGGAACACATCAGACGACCCAACAACCTCAGACAAAAGACAGGACTATCAATCAGTGACGGGCCGTGTATTTTATACCTGGGCCTGTAGTAGGACAGTGCTGTCCTACGGTTGAACCACCTCATTAAGCATCATCAATTAACCTCATTATGATGCCAGCATGACGGGATGCTTCGTCATTGACGGGCAATGCATATAGTCAAAATCAATGTAATTAACACAATGATGAGAACAAACTCACAACAAACCAGTCACATATATTGATATGACAACAAAGCAGGTAGAATAACATAAAACACAAATAACACGATTCAGCAGGCCTCTGCACATTTCAGCAAAACTGCAGCGCTAAAACACGCATTCCGCCACACACTCAAGAGCACCATTCAAATATTGTTCACATCAGAGGGAACAGTATTAACCATATCATAAAAACGACACCATAGACAAATTAACACAGTAGTATCGCTGCTGCAGATGTAAAAAAACAAAAGCACGTCACTTACCAAAGCTGCTGTTCACTATTTAAAGACAAAGTCCATCCTCCTTTCTTTGATTACAAATAGTTTAATGACACGGTTTTACAGTACATCGTTTCAGTTCCAGTAAGAGGTTCTTCTCGATTCATCGTATAAAACACAGTCCTGCAGAAGCAGCAGTCCCTGCATTTTGTTGAGTATGGATCTCTTGTGGAGTGCAATCTGTGTACTGACCTCTTGTAACTTTTTCATTTATTTTTATATGAAATGACCTTTGCTTAAAAGCAAAAAGAGCAGAATAGAAAACAAGTTATACGGTAACAATGATTAGCATCCAAGCAATAGAGCAATCAGAGCCTGAAATTGCATTGAAATTGCAGAAGCTGTGAAAGTAGATGGAAAAAAAAATAGAAAAGCTGGGAGGACATTAATCTAAAAATATAATGCCATTATTTCAGCACTTTCAAGCAAATAGTCCTTTAAAGAGTCAAACACAAACCTCCAAAAAGGAGGAGACACTTGCTGGGATGCTGGAGTAAAGAATCAATATTTTATTTGAACATTTATATTTCCTCTCAGGAAGAAATAAAATGTAGAATAAACAGAAGTTGATTTTTATTCCCAATACTTACAATATTTTGCAGTAAGGCTATTAAGAAATATGTATAAGGTAACATTCAGATGAACAAACCACTGCTGCTATATGACATAAACACATGTTTGAAAACAAATGCCAGTAGAAACAGGCTCCACACATAACAGAGCATCACAGAGGAGCTGATAAACATGCTCCCTGTTTCATATTGATAAATGTAAGAAAGGGACTAATGGCAGCCGATGTCATTCTATATCTTATAACAAACCACTCAGACCCTATCCGACCATCTCATACTAAATAACAGAACACAGAGAAATACAGTTAAGGCCCCCGCTGGACAGATGAAAGAAACAATGAAGTTGTCTTCAGTGTGGTGATGCTGCTGGCCCGCGAGGCTCCTCTCAGTCTGCACTGAGCTCCTGCTCCAGTCGGTTTGTCTTAAAAAGAAAAGGCTTTAATCGTAATAACTGGGCAGTAAAAGTCTTGTTGTTCATGTTGTTGCTCAGTGTGTCTGAAAGGAAAGCAGAGATCTGTTTCCTCAGCATGAAACTGTAAAACACAACCGTAACATACAGTTACTGAAAAGAACATAAATTCACTGGTGGAAAAAAAAAGGTTTACATCTCTACTCCTCTACATTTAATCTTTACTCCACTGCAGTTATATTACAGCTTTAGTTACTTTGCAGATTAAGATTTTACATACAAAACATTTGATGAGTTTTTATGCACTGTTAACGATTTGACAATATGTATACATATATAAATTAGCTATAATTTACACATGAATGAATCAGTAATAATGATCTAATAATGTACTATAGTATACAGTAAGACACATAGGAGCTTCTTTTCTGCATTATGAGTACTTCTACTTCTGATACTTGAATTACATTTTGCTAATAATGCTTTTTACTGAAGTCCCATTTTCAATCACATGTGGAGCCCAGAAACTGACAAAATGCGGTAAGAGGTTATCAGTTAGTTAGTAACGGAGTGTAAAAACAAAATATAAAGCTAATAGAAGCTAATTGGAGGATAGTCCAATAAGTTGATACAAAAGAGAGAAGCTTTTTGTTTTCTTTTGTGGCACCAGTCACCCATCTCATTACTCATATTAATGGTAGGGAAATTGAAATTGTTTGTTGGGAAAACCAGAAATAGAAAATAGTAAAACCGTTTCATCAATTGATTGGAGCTTAAAGTACAAAGCTCTATTTTTCACTCCATTTTAAACAAAGTTAATTAAACTCTATTATTCATTGACGTTAGCTTATTGACTCATCTGACAATCTCTTCCTGAATTTTGACAGTTCCGTTGCTCTACAGTTGCACAATAAATGAATGATTTATTTTTCAGCAGTGTATTTCAAACGTCATCCCTCTGAATGTGCAAATATGCCACGAAGTATTCAGTAATCATTTCGTAAAGTCGTCAGAGTACGTTTTGTTAACTGAAAGAATGTTTTTGCTTGAGATCCTTGAATAAATGCAGGCTGAATTGAACTGGTGCTTAGAGCACAATACAAACATTTAATCGGGAAGTTCAAACACAACGGCCTTCACATCCAAATTTCTTTGCTTCAGTTTGAATCCCAAACTTCCATTAAGCTGCTCAAATCGAGTACAGCTCACCCGTTTTACTTAAATACGCTGCTAATTTAAATGTGATGTTTTTATATTGCCTCGGATTGTCAGTTAAGGGTTAAATGTAAGTTGTATTTACAATATTTTGCTTTTACATTTTTTTATGTATATATTTTTGTGATTTGGGTAAACGGACCAGAAAGCATGCCATTGATAATTCTCCTTGTTCAATTCAAAACAGTCCAGATAATTCAGATAATTTCATTCAGATATCTCAGAGTGACAGTGAGTTTGTCCAGACCTCTCTCAAACATCATGAAGAGATATGTGGTGTATGGCATTTTTATCCTTTTTTAAAATATCTGTGAGAAGGAAGAAGCATGTCTGAAAATGGCAACTGAATAAAAACTTGAAAAGTCCTACCTGAGGCAGAACCATGGAAACATGTTGTGACACACATGGCATATGACTGTGTTTATAGAACAACGCAATCACATGTAAAATGGGTCACACTTAAGTCACTATTATAGTCACTCAATTGGAAAAATGTCACAGATATTTACTTAAATAGCATTCAGGGTTCAAACAGTAGAAGGCAAAATAGTCCCTTTTTTTTAAACATAAAACTAGTTTCCTGTACTGACTTTAAAACCCACCACACATCTCTCGGGAGATGCCTCCAGTAGTATTAAGTAATACATGTTTTCTTTTAGCAATTTTGCCTATATTTGTAATAAGTGAATACATCTATGGAAAAGACTAATTCCACTCAAAATATACACTCTAATAATATGTAATGTAATTTTCTAAATGTATTTTAGGCAAACATAGCCAGCTCTATGAGGGGCTGCAGCTGCACTTCCTCTTCCCTCTTCCTCTGCAAGGCAGACAAGGATTATAGATAAACCTCGCAAACCTCTCTTTGTTATGTCTGCCTCTGGTTAGTCCATCTGTATGTATGATCATGTATGATTTCATGTATTCCCATGAAATCCAGCTCCCAAGATATGGCAGGTGTACGTAATACATCAAATGCCCTCCACCATGTTTAGAAAATAGACTTTTGAGAGCTCTAGACTCTATCATTGGCTGTATTTTTGTACTGGAGCAACAATTTTATAAGATTATTCTACTATTGTCAACAAAACTATCAGATAATATCAGATATTCAAAGGTGGATTCCAAGGATAGATGCACCCATCAGAAAAATGGGAGAGGCCACTTGGAAAAAAATATGATGAGTGGTGCATAAGTCCTTGAGAACATTTTAATCCAAGAACATTAATTCAAGCGGCTGAGCATCTGCATAAAGTGAATAGATGTTCCAAAAATACAATACAGTGATCCTAATGAGTGTTTAGGTGACATATTTCTATCCTTTGGTTAGACTAGGAGCATGTTTACACAAAACATGTTTTAGTCTGATTAAATTCATATTCTGATTTTTAGTCAAATGCATCTACTGCCAGTATGCACTCAGGAGCTGATTGAGTGATTGAGACCAGGTGTGCAGGTGGGCGTGATAATCATGTGAAATACTGGAGACTACTGCAGGGCAGGGAGAGGAATAGCAGGCTCTGGAATGGTACTGAGTCACAGGCAAACCCTAGGAATTTTTACCCTCCAGGCATTTTAACATGTCATAACCACAGTGGTAATTAATGACATTAATAGTGGCTGCCTTTTAATTTAGGCGAGACAAGTGCAGGGCTGCATACAGGTTCGCTGGCATCGTTACTTTCACGGTGCTTTTCATGCTACGACAAGTCAGTCAGTGATTGACTGTGAGTGTTACCTGAGTAAAGGTAAATCTGACTAGGGAGTAAACTACTGAGAATTTTGTGAATGAGCGAATGATTTCACACACAGCCCTGCTCTGCATTTTCATGATTTCTCCCCAGTTAGTCCTCATTGGTCCATAGTTTATTTAAGGCGAGATTTCATGCACCAGATGGAGACATAGACCGTGTTTTCACATGCAAGGCTGTGGATAGGCTCTTTGATGCTCCATTAGTGCAGTGTGCAAATGCTCCTCTACCATGCAAATGAGCAGAGACGTCTGGAATGGACTCAAACATGATCCAGAGACACTGGAGTAGCCGTTAGCAGTGTTGATATGTCCTTGAACACAACTTAAAAAAAAAAAAAAATGTCATCACAAAACAACAAAGGTAAGACACTTATGGTTATAGTTATGTAAAGTAAAGTTACTTTTTTCTCTTCTTTGGCTGCTAGCTCAGTGACACAATGACATTTGGTTTGTGTGGGTAATATGAAGCAAAATTGCTAGCATTACTTTGCCTGCATGCACCGCTAGTGTGTTTTTTGCTGTGTGCTCATTCAGTTGCTCGGTATTGGATTTGAATTTTGTTTCGTAAAAAATTGTATTATGAGCTTTTGGTCGAGCTTCTTCCCGTTTTGTGGGTGTGTTGTGAATGTTGCTACATGTTTATTTTGTCTTTTATCCGGTGTGCACAACTGCCCACGGTTCGGGGGCGCAACACAGTAAAGTATTGTACAAGTATTGCAAACTAAAGCGGCTATAACTGATATTTTTATAATAACACTGTGAAAGGGGTCACTCACAGTGACCTATAGAGAATTATCACCTGAAAAGCTTTATAGCTCATTGTTTAGATGTCCGACCCTAACTTTACAGTTCTGGTTCACTGTCAACGCTCTCATGGCGTCGTTTTCACCCACTGCAGGCTGCTGCTTTTAGCACGAATGCTGTAAAAATACACTGCACATTTTACCTGCTGACTACCAAACTGCCGACAGATAGTTCAAGGACCTGAATGATCCTTCCGCCACTGCTGCCAGTCAGGTATTACGTGCTATACTGTCTTACAGTATATAGGACTTTCTTTTAATATGGCAGAATCTTTCTGTTCCTGAGGCTTCAAACGTTGCTGTTTTTTTTCCTGTGTAACACTCATTTCAGAGTCCTTGTATGAGTGACAGCTCTTCTTTAAGATCATCAGATTTTGAGCTCATTATTCAAACAGTAATAAAAATAAATCTATCGCTTCACATGTTAAATGCACACTTTTTTTAGTTATAGTGTATATTTTATGTTGGAAGGGTTGTTTCTGATCCTACCAGTGTCTCTTAGTTTTGGTTGAGGATACTACTATAAATTGAGCCCTTGGTTTCTTGTCAGCCTTATCCTCTGACATTTAAGCTGGGATAGTGACAATGCTCTTCAATAGCCCATTGTTCTGAACCACTATCATCAGTAAAATCCCGGACCAGGGAGCTGTGCTTTTTCACCAAAAAGCAGAAAATGATCACCCATAATCAGACATCATAAGCAAAGATGTCTTGAACAGGAGCATTTCCAGCCATTAGGTGTAATTGCACTCCTGTATCTGCCTTTATAGACCTCTGTATTCATGTCAAATAAGCAGCCCTGTCTGCCCCTCATATAGAGGACAACAGCAGTTCTGGCAGCAGTTAAGAAAAACACCCGCAGGTAAGGTAAGCTCGGCAATACGACCATGAGGATGAGTAGTTTATGTCTATTAGAGGTTGAGGAACTTGTATGTGTTTGTTATTGATTTGTGCTAAGGCCTCAGAACAGGAGAATCTATCAATTGTATTCCATGTTCTCCACTATCATCAGCGCTCTTTGAACATGCACATTTGTGGTTTTTGATGTTATTTTTTGAAATTACTGTTCAGCCATTTCACTGCATATATTGTGTGCCATAAATTGCATTTTACAATGTCCATGAAGCCATATGTCTTTATTCTAAACATATACACAAGTAGCAGCTAAAAGCACCGTTTCAACAGGAATCATTCCTTCTGAATGTGTTTGTATCACCCTGTAGGTCCAACTCATTTTTTGCCAGATGGCAGAAATTCGATGGTGCGCTGATTCTCTTTGATGGCAGGACATGAAGCTCTGTTCTAAAAGCATGCATCTGTGTGATATCACAAAATCCTCTGCCTCAGATACAATCTGCCTGCACATCTGGTTATAATCACATTTTAAACATTGGTTATGCAATAATCTGTCTTTAATGTCTGTGTCCTCCTGGCAGAGTCTTCTATTAAATAGACAACTGAGCTGCCACAGATATTAAGAGATTTGTAGGCAACTAGCAGGTATGCAAACTCTTTAAAACTGTGATTTAAAAAAAAAACCCAAACAGGAGTATATTGAAACATTTGAAATTTAGTTTCCTATTTGTCCACACACTGTTTATACATTACATTATTTTACAGTCATTTAGCAGACACTTTTATCCAAAGCGAGTTACAATTCAGATTCTATCACATTTCTACACCGTAGGCACAGCTACGGGAGCAATTTTGGGGTTAAGTGTCTTGCTCAAGAACACTTTGACATGCGACTAGCAGAGCCGGAGCCGGGGATTGAACCGCCGACCCTCTGATTGAAAGAAGGCCCTGCACAGTCGCCCACAGTCGTTTATGTGCTTGTAACAGTAGGTACAGCGCGTTTTGGGGTACTGACAAAATGCAACGGGCCATTTCATTTCAAGAACTAAATCTTAAATTTATTAATTGATGTGCAGCAACTGTAAATACATATTCACAGTTACCCATACCCAAAAAGCTTCTCATGGCATCTGTACAAACTAACCAATTCTATGCAAAATAATCAGATGTATAAATAAATTTCTATATTTATTCACATAAATAAGAACCGTCGATCACTAGAAAATAATATACATTGTGACGCTTCAACTGTATGTGGTAAGAGAAATAGATTACTGACATGTGAGTTCCTCCTCCATAGAAAGCACAGCAAGAATTTGTCATTTCATTAATTGTACACAAATGCATCACAAATGTACTTCATTTTTATATGGTCTGCAGTGATGGAATATTGAACATGCACTGAACCCATCACTGTCGGACATTTCTGCACAAATGACAGTAATTTTCTTTCATTAGGACCATTGGTCAACTACAGGCCAACCTGCTTTTTAATGGAGCCCTACTTAATGACCAGAGTGGAGGGCAGTGGTTGTACCACAGACATTTATTATATCTTGCATAGAATAAATCATCAAGGGCAGAAACGTGACCTCACCAGTCTGATTCATTTCAGAATCAGACTGTTCATTACGCTTCACTTTGATCATTTTGTTTTAATATTAGGACCAGGAAGGAATGGCCACTCAACATTGCCAGTGTTGACTGGTTAGGGGGACTGTTTATATTTTTTGATCTGATCATCGTAACTTGGTACAGCATAGGTTACCATGGTGACCAAATTTAAGCAGCATCATGAGACCAGGGAAAGATTCAATACTTTAACAATTCAACATAGTTGGGTGAGCTCACAGTGAACAAAAACTAACCAAAACCTCATATCACGTACAGTAATCCCCTCAGGACCTTGGGTTGCAAACTTAAACAACTTAACAGACAGAGTTGTAAATACACTCATATATACGTATATACAGTATATAACTGTGGAGACAAAACCTCAGTGTTAATGACCATGCTTTTCAAGAACTTGCAGTGAACTCTGACCACCTGCTTCTTCCACTGCAAGAAGACCAAGATCCACTGACACCAAGACATTTGGAGTCCCTGTTGGAGGAGTTTATCATACAGCCTGGAGCGTAGAAATGCGTGAAATGCTGAGTTATAATCAACAAACATAATGACACTGCATCATTGACAGACCGTTTTGTCCTATGTGCAAGCTGTTAGGTTTCAAACACAACACTGGACAAGTTACTGCAAACCAGGCGCTCAAACACCTCTATTTTAACGGACAATGTCTATAGTCATTCAGGCACATTGAGTTGGATTTTTCCTGCTGAGAGCATCATTAAAACATGCTGGAGAATGAGGCAGTGGGAGCTTTCAGAACATGTTTCATTTAGACTATTACTACATTGAAGGTTATTTTTATACGATCAGATAAAATGTTGTGAAAAGCTTGCCTCGAACCAATCAGCGTTCTGTAAAAATGGTTACGATTTTAGCAATATGTTGTTATGCCACATTCATATTAAATGTCCTATAGTGGACTGTGGTGACAGACCATAAGAACAACGGTACTTTTCATGATTGCTTTTCTTATTGTAGTGTATATATGTTTGTACATGTACAATTGGTTGACAATAGTGTTTTGTACTGAATGTAAATCCCTGCTGCATAATAATTGCATTTGGGACAACGATTGAATCAAAGTGGTATAATCATATTTCCTCAGAATTGTCCCTGAAAAACATGATAAGGCAACTTTTGGAAACAGAGAGTATTTTTAAAACCCAATCAGACGGCAAGATTTAATAAGATATGCTTACTGTGAGAAACAAACCAAATCCTTTAATCCGAAAAGGAAGATGATCTGTTTCCTAGAATTGAGTGTGAAGTGCAGATCAAATAAGAAATGTTAATAGTATGTGTATAAATGTGGATTTTACTCTGTGCAGCTTTGGTCGAGGTGACACTTGGCGGTACAGGTGAAATTTCACAATGTTTAATGGCCCATTACTTTTACATCCAGGAGGCTGTTGTACACATTCAGAATACAAGGAATACAAGCATTTTAAAGATCAGTGAGCTTAGAAAAAGGGACCATGTTCGAAAGCCCTATTCCCAGTATTGTACATGTTTCATTGCAGATCACATTTACATTACATTACAGTCATTTAGCAGACGCCTTTATCCAAAGCGACTTACAATTCAGATTCTATCACAATTCTACACCGTAGGCACAGCTACAGGAGCAATTTTGGGGTTAAGTGTCTCACTCAAGGACACTTCAACAAGCAACTAGTGGAGCCTGAGCCGGGGATCGAACCGCCGATCCTCTGATTGAAGGATCAGAGGATCGGCGGTGATCCCACAGATCACCTTTACTCTACTCCAGCCTGAGGAACACAGTGTACATAATTCAGTGTTTTCAGGAGTCAGTGAGGAATTCTAACTTTTCTGTTACTGAAATTCTAATTCTGTCCGACAGCTAGTGTTAAAAAATAAAGACTTCTCCGATTTACAAAAATATATTCAAATAAATGTTAAAAATACTCGATAAGTGAAACAGAAAACCGTTTTTTAAGTTGCCACAAGGGGCCATTTCCAGACACCTTGCTCTAAACATGTTCATCAGTTCATCTGTAAGCCTTGAAAGCAGCATTTAATTTATTATGAACACACAGGGAATTCAGACTATTGTAGTGCAATTTGTGGTTTTCCTCAAGGAATTATTATAAACTTTAGTTTGGGTTTATTCAGGCACATTTGCTCATACAAACAAACAAAACATACAAAACAAATGCACTTAACACAGAAATGCAATGAATGAAATAATCAGAAGCTCTGCTGATCGGGATGTGGGCTCCCCCACTCCTATTCATTTAACCAGTAAGTGGCCCTCACTAGTCCGTCTCTGATCTCTGAATAAAGCGAATCAGCGCGGCTGGCTGAGCAGTCAAAGCAGAGAGCCAGCGAAGCACCTGGCCTTACATGGCTATCTGATTAGAGGAGGTTGCAGGCCAGGATGAACCAGACCAGGCCAGGCTGTGGCAGATCTGGAGCAAAATGAACTAAACCAGGCTAATTCTATTGCACCATGGCCTCCCTTAGAGGCTTGGACCAGCAGGTTCAAATCAAAGCCATGCGATAGCGCAGACCAACCTTGTCAAGAGGAGTGAGGAGTGCAGTGGAGAAACTATAGCTTCACTTGTTCAGAACAGCTGATTGATGTTCTCTGAAGCATGCATCTAATGATTAAACTGTTATTATCTGCCGCGTCCCCAAGCTCCCAAATTGGCTTGCTTCTCTGACATATTTTGTCGCAGCCGAAAATGGCATGAATGTTGAGATTGACACAGCAGAGTGAAAGCATTGGTGAGAGATTTTTGAACACAAAGGTTTTGGAATTTGTACTTCTTTTATCTTTTAATTTTTTTTAATTTTTCAGGTAACTTTCATGTAGACATCAGTAGCTACATGCAGACTACACATGGCTCAGATGAGGCAATGCATGACACATTTTGATGCACGTATAGTCTTTGCTAGGTTGATATATTTGGATACCGTCGTGCTTGGAATGTACAACCGAACGGAGGTTGTTAGGCAGCGTAACCCGATGTAGAACTTTAACTATGAATGGAAAAACAAAATAGAAAAATTCAAGTTCAAGGCCTATAAGACTGGAAAATAAAAGGAGACATACTGCACACTGCAGGGAGTCACTAGAAAACGTCATAAGTCATGATCTGGCTTTGGGCCCATTATACTCATTAGTTATTGAAAGTAAGGGATACTATTAACCAATTAAATCGACACAGAGGCACCTGAAAACAGCAGCCTGTTGTGTAGACAGAAAGTGTTTTTTATTACAATGTAATTCCTGAACGACTGTGAGGCTGCTTCATGACAGGGTCGGTTCCATTAGCCTGTTTTTGTTCAGTTTGGGAAAATTTGTTGGCCATTTGTGACAAAGTGTACACACAGTGTAAGTGCAATACAGGAGAGTGTATGTGTGAGTAATGCAGGTGTAGTCCGAGCATTCATGGCCAAGGTTTCATTTTGGCATTGGTATCATTTTTAATCTACATGTAAGCTACACTGATTAATTAAGTGCAGGACAAAATGTTAAAAAATGTATTGAAGTTATATTTCCATTAAAATTTCTTTTTTTTTTGTTTCTTTTTCGTGTTCCTTTTTTACTTTACAGGTTCATAAGGACTGTCTGAACAATGTTTAGAGGACGTCTGGCCTGAAGGTTCTGTGGAGTCTATGAAGGCCGTTCCGCTGGTCTGTCTTCGCAAGACTACCACCCGGGCAAAGCGGGTAATTTCCACAGGGCCCCTAAAAGCTCCAGATTAAACAATTTAATTGACAATTAGTTTGGAAATATGCACCACTAAATCAGTGTCAACTGATGTGATAAAGGCCTTAAAGTGGGTCCTGTTTAGCTGATTTTGAGGTGCTGTGTAAAGATCTGGTTTTAAGGCCTTCTTTATTTCAATTTAGTAATTATAGTTTGGCTATCATTCCTAAATTAATGTGTTTTATTGAATTACCACACAGTAAATCAAGGATCAGCTAGTATTCTTGCATTGTGCCTGTTGCACAGAGAATAAAGGTTAATTGGATCCTAACCATCAAATCCAAACCCTGAACTGGTGTACTCAATAAGAAGGAAAAGATTAAATCTTTTTGTTGTTGGATGTCATCATCAAACTAATTTGCATACATATAGGCTCGCAGCAGTTCAAAATAACAGCTAGACTTATAATAAAACTATCTACAATAACAATCAAATAGATGCTTCCTCTAAGATACTGCTCCACACAGCAGATACTTGACTTACAGCAAATAATCTCAAAATATATCATGGAAATAATGAAATAGTTTGGCAAGGCTGAGGCAAAGTTTCATTGTTTATAAGCGACACAGTATGTGTTTTACTTTTTAAGTGTTGATGTAAAAAGCGGACAGGGGTGTGTGTGTTTACAGAGGTGTGGACCTTAAACACCTGTCTCTAATAAGTGGAACATGCATTGGAACACAGGACTCTCCCACTCTGTCTCACACTCATTCGCTCATTCCCTGCTTCCACATTTGTCTTGTCTCATTTGCCGCCTATATAGCTTATCCCACTGCTCCCGCTCATATGTGGCGACACCCTACACAACAGCTGAGTGGCTGTGCATGGTGTTGTCGTATAGGGTGAGCTATTTGCTTTGGTGTGCGGGAATAATGAAATATAATAACTGCACAGTGAACACAGAGATCAGAACATCAGGAATACATATATATTCATAATTTAACTATAATCATTTGACTCAGTAACCTACAAAATGTAATCTCTTCTGGTTGCACTGACACAACACACGTGAGAGGGGATTATTTTAAACATGTCACTTTCAAACACTGTTAGCTGATGAATCAGCACTCTGAGCTCCTGGAGTTACTGCTGCAGTCATCTTTGGGGGGAAAAAAGGAAGGATTTTCATTGATGAAGTCCTAGATACAGCTGCATTTTGATGATTAATAGTTTGTTATTGAGGGAACAGCTAACTCTCAGGACAATATGAAAGTGATACGACTGCTAACAATGGCTTTGAGCGGCTGCTGCTCTGCCATGAAGTTCACTCTAAACAGATAAAGGAATAAAAGAGACAGACAGTTAAATATGTATTGAAATACAATCCCGTATAAAGAACATTTAAATCATTCAGCTCCCTGTGTTTCTCTCTCAGCTAAACATGCAGAGACAGGTGTTAAAAGGTGTTGATGGATGTCCTCGGAGGGACAGTCGTTCGTCTTCATAGATCCTTTTCTTTTGAAGGATTGGTGTCAAAACACTAGCTTCTAATGGATGACTTGTTCAGACAGGACCACAGATGTGTCTTTGACTGGGGTTTCTGTCTATAAGGGTTTGAACTCACTCTTGTAAATCTGGCCAACTCAACCTTTATAACAAATATAGCAAGTCAGTGAACATAGTTTTTTTTTTTAAAAGAATATTGATCTATTAGATTTAAGATGATATACTAATTATTTCATAGCATGTTACGTAACTGGTATATCACTGTGCAGATGAGATAGACTTATTAAGGGGAAAATACATGAAATAATGCATTTAAATGAATTAAAATGTATCTGTATGCTTTCAGTGATACCCAGCTGGAGGACACGGTTTTGATAAACTGTGATTATAACTTCACAAAGTTTCCCCACACCCAATCTGCAGGAAGGCCTGCCTTCAACACTCCCCTCCTATCTCCTGTTTGAATCTGGCCAGATTTGTGAAGTCAGCTGCTGCCTTTAAGTCTTGTAGGAAATATCTTATCCCTGAACTGAGCGATAAGGAATTAGCTGAAATCTGTCTTGAGGGACAATTACATATTTCATAGAAACCCTGTCAGAAACCCTGTTTGGTATGTTCTGTCAATTCACATTATGTCTGTGGATCAAGTAATCTTACTTCACTTCATATATCAAGTGTCAGTTTAGCAAGCAAACTTGAATGCTCCTGGTCATTCCATCATCTTAAATGCATCTGTACCTATAACTGTACCTTTATGGTAGATAGTTAATTGCAACAGAGCAGTGATGGTGTGAAAATAGGTCCTGTTTGTTTCAACAAAAACACATTTATATAGATATTTGATATATGATATTTTAAACCGGTGAATATCTGAAAACTACATGTGTTTGTACGTGAATTAATCACATGTTACATTCATTTCATACGTGATCTTTTTTTGTTACAGGATATCTCAAAATTCAGAGGTGGAAGAAGTATTCAGATAATTTACTTAATTAAAAGTACATAACAAAATGTATTTAAAGTATCCAAAGTAAAAGTACTCATAAGGCAGGGCGGCTATACTGTCATTGTTATATCATTATATAATTTGATCATTGCTAGTACCAATATGTAAGTGATACTTACCTAATGCGTTTGTTGTTGGTCAAGATAGAGCTTATTATCTACTTCAGAGTTGTATCTGTAACAGCAGATCATATTTTATAAGCGTAATATATATTTGTATGTAAACTTTAATTTGCAATGTAACTAACTTCAGAAAGTAAAGTACAAGTACTTATTTTAGATGTTTTTAGATGTACTTGTATTTTACTTTTTATTCTTTTAAATATTGTGCTACTTTATACTTATTCTCCGCTACAAATCACAAATGTATTTATTTATTTATCTATCTATATCGATCTTTTTATAGCTATATATAGATATATATCTATATATAGATAGAGATAGATAGAGCGAGAGAGAGGTAAATAATGTCAAAACCCGTTTGCTATATATATATATATATATATATATATATAGAGAGAGAGAGAGAGA
>NW_022280036.1:9576121-9578871 GCF_004355925.1 Anarrhichthys ocellatus
ACTGTATATATATATATATATATATATATATATATATATATACAGTATATGAATTGGGCCATTCTGCATAATGAGTACTTTTGGTACTTTAAGCATTTTTTAATGCTGATACTTTGTTCTTTTACTTGTAACTGAGTACACTATCTGAATACTTCTTCCACCCCTGTCTTGAGAGGGACTTTGTTCTGTATTGATACCTGCAGCTGGATCGATGCTATTATCAAGTGGGCTTCAGGGTGCTGCGGAGCTGTAAAATCTGAGCTTGGTGGAGTCCCTGAAGGCGTCATTTCTCGGGCTGTTTTGAACCCTCCCTGTCCCTGCTGCTGCTGCTGCTGCTGCCCGCTGCCCAGGCTGGCTCCTCGGCTCGGGATGACGCCACCTCTCGCTCCGCCCCGACGCAAACTCGCTCTTTGCGTTCATTTCATTCCTCTTCTCATTCCGAGCATTCTTCGCATCTCTGTCAGTGCGCGAAGCGATTCACCTACACCTTCCTGGCTGGCCCAGAAACACCAGAATAACTTGACATAGTATTAAAAAAGAAATACCCCGTAACATCCCATTACTCCAAAAAAAAAGGGACATTTTTTTTATATGAGCTATCAATAACGAGGTAAGTTTCAATGGTAGTTGCAGGTATCCAAACTGGTTGTGGACTTCTGTTCGCGAGGTTTTAGTTGACGTCTTTGGAAATATTAGACAATCTATTAAAAATGTCTGCTTATTTAGGTGTTTACTATTTATCCCATGGCGTGAAGTAGCGTTTAGGTCGTCTGTTTCCATCGCTGAGATAGATGGCCGATTCTGCTCGCTGTTTGCAACAGGGTGCTCACTTTGAACACTCACTGTTGCAGCCGATGGCTTTGACACAGCAGCGAAAATCTTTGACATTTTTCACATTTTTTGGAAAAGCAGCCCGATCATACGCCCCTATAAAAAGCACCAGCGGCCGTTTTGTCCGGTCTCAGATCAGCAGAAAGTCCCAGCGGGATTCGGGATGAACTAAAAAAAATAAATTTATATATATATATATATATATATATATATATGTATATATATATATATATAACGCACGAATAACGATTTTTTTTTTTGGACAAGATGACGGTTGAAAACGTTGCTGTCTTCCTCTCCGTAGTTGGCTCAGCCGGGACTTGTTGGAGATCACGCAGGAGCATTTTCGGACCACCTCGAAGAGGAAAACACGGTGGAGAGACTTGTTGCTTCAACGCGTTTTTGACGGTGATCTTTAATCGCCATCGAAGTTTTGTGTAAGTACATTTTTCTAAATGTTTGTTTGTCACTTCTCTCAGCAGTGTGTGTGTGCTCCATGTTGATACTGTAACTCTTAACCTAACCGAGTGGACCGCAGGGAAAGGTTAGACCTTTTTACTGTTTGGAGGATTAAAGCCCCACACCGACACCGACACTTTCACGAAAACAATGCGAGTCACGATTTGCATTTAAAAAAAAAAGGATGTTTTTGTGTTACTTTGGTGGTTTAGATTTATATTAAAATGGCCAGTTTAAGCTAAACTCCTTGGTTATCGTTAGTGAGGACAATTAGATTAAATTGATGCTTATTGCTTTTATTTGGGGTTTCCTTCCTCTACTTTGGGAAATGCCTGCTCAGCTAAAACTGAACTCCCCTCCAACTGTATGCCAGCTGTGTGTGTGTGTATGAGTGTCACAAAGTTGTACTCCTTCCAATGATTTTGTGTGGACTCTGGGACAACTACACAGGCTCTCACGCAAAGGGAAGGACGAGAACGAGAACGAGGCCAGAAGCTTTCATTAGCAACAGCAAAGTTGGATTAAAAAGTGGGAGTACTCCAGTTGCACCAAACTCTGAAGGATGTCCTCAACTTGTTTTAATCCCTGACACTTAACTGGATATGTTTCACTTTAAAGTGTCAGATGTGGTTTGCTTTGAATAACCACCCAGTCAGGTTATCGGGTCACCGTTTGAACGGCTCAGATGTGCTGCTGTGATTCAATCAGTGTCTTTATACTTCATTAATTAAGCAGTTATGAAATAACCTCATTCGTTCTCTTGTGAGCTTTCCTGTTTCCTGTGCCTTTTCAGTACCTCAGCTGTCTAGTCACGCTAGTCTTGACATCTCATGGCTTTATAATTTGATGTAACTTACTATGATGAAAAAAAGACATGGAAAAGACAATGATTTTTATTTAATTAACGTGAAAGTCCGTCATCGTTTCCAGCAAACAGCCTGAATGCAGTCAGGCGTAACCCCAGACATGTCACGATGTAAATCTGCTCGCTTGGAAGAAAAGAATTAGGGGTAGAAACAGATGCTTTGTTTTCAGCTTATGCAACCAGTGGACCTGTTGGACGAAAGCCTGCATAACGTTTGTGCAATAATAGGATGTAGTCTTTGTTTGACTGAATGAGACTTTACCTCTGAAACTAGGAGTTACTAAACGCTCTCTGCTTTTTTTTTTTTTGATGGAGCATCACCAGAGGTGCCGCCAAGGGGGGCCACAGCCACAATACAATCACGCCCCCCCCCCCTCACGCTTGCATATGCATAATATGGGAGGCCTTTGTGTGAGTGGGCTTGATCCCAGTAAATGTTTTGTTCCTTATAATCACTTATAATCATTGAATTTCTGCAAAATAAATTTGTACATTTGTATTTTTGAGGAAAAGGACAAAAAGCCTATTTGAAGAACAATGAATTGCCTCACACACACACACACACACACACACACACACACACACACACACACAC